>NC_135818.1:45579411-45820173 GCF_964213995.1 Mustelus asterias | reverse complement strand
GGGTGTCCGTTCTGCTATCAAAAACCTTGGCCGTAACTATCTATCACCTTCAACTTTCACCTTTTGAAGGGTGGGTGGCACGAAAGGCCCCTTCACCTTTAACCATTTTCTTCCAATAGTGCTTTCCTAACCCCCTTCTCCATAGGCTCATTTTCTTTCCAAATCCTACTCATTGGTATGAAACTATAGAAATAATGTTTCAGTCAACAAATATGGGAAATAAACAATCTGATGACAGATGGGCAGAAATCTGATGATTCTGTAGAGTATCTAGAGTCCTTGGTTTGAAATTGTGTAAGCTGTGATGAGGATTTTTTGTCTTGGTGCCATTCATCAGGAATACCACAGTCAAGTGATTTGATTAGTGTTGGGATGATTTATGTAAGTGCAGTTGGAACTTTTAAACATTGAGTTTGCAGAACTTTTGTCATGGAGGCTGTTCTCCTTTAAGTTTGCATTAGCAGAATACTTTGCCTAAAGTCTTGTTTTCTAGGTTTCCACTGAAGATAAACTTTCACTCCTAATCAGCACAGACGTTGTACCATCGTTAGGAAAATCCCTTTCAGCATTTAATGTGATGAGAACTGACGTGCCTCCAATTATTTTCAAAAATGTCTCTACTTTGCATGTGAACACGTAGCACATCGATTTGTTTCTAAGCCCAGTCTTCTGTCAATATACATTTATTGTTACCCCTTTTATAGAAGCAGTATTACTAAGCGCAAATACCATCAACTTTGAATTTGGGAATTATAGCTTTTTTGAATTTGCTCATGGGCTGTGGGCATTGCTAGTATGACCAGCAATTATTGTCTATCTCTAATCACAATTAACTGAGCAGCTTGCTAGGCCACTTCAGAGGTCATTTGAGAATCAACCACAGTGCTGGAGAGTCACACTTGGCCAGACCTGGAAAGGATGGCAGATTTCCTTTACCTACATGATATAATCTGAGTTTTTTATGACAATCTGGTAGTTTATACACTCTCTTGGTACTCTAGCTTTTTATTCAAGATATTTTTATTAATGACATTTAAAATTCCCAGCTCCCATGCTGGGATTTGAATTCATTGCTCTGGATCGAGGCTGCTGGATTACCAGTGCTGTAACATAACCACTCTACTAGTTTTGGGATTTTGACTCCATACTAAACTCTAAGAAAATTCTTGTCAGTTGATATTGGCAAAAAGAAGTTACTCATTTAGAATGTAAACTAATGAGGTTTATTGGACGACAAAGATTAATACTTAACTTTCTACTCGTTGATTCATGGCCTGAGACGTACTTTCCCGTGGATCCCAGGACATCTGGGGTCTTCGCCGCTTGGTTCATTGAACTTGGTCTCTTATGACATTTGTTGAAGTTGTAACTTCGCCAACTTATCATACAAAATCTCTTACAGCTATAAGACTTCAACTTTTAATTTCCCAGTTTACCTTAACTGCTGTAGCCTATAACATGTTTCATAACTACGTGTTGATTGCGTGCTCTCATGCTCACAAGCCGAAAACAGCTTCCAATTACTTGACTCTGGTTTCTAATACTGATCTAGATTTCATACAGAAAACCCTAACCCTAGGGATAATTATGCTGGTCACTTCTGGATTCTTACAGCAATCATAGAAACCCTACAGTGCAGAAGGAGGCCCATCGAGTCTGCACCGACCACAATCCCACCCAGGCCCTACCCCCACATATTTACCCGCTAACCTACACATCTCAGGACTCTCGGGGGCAATTTTTAACCTGGCCAATCAACCTAACCCGCACATCTTTGGACTGTGGGAGGAAACCGGAGCACCCGGAGGAAACCCACGCAGACACGAGGAGAATGTGCAAACTCCACACAGTGACCTGAGCCGGGAATCGAACCCAGGACCCTGGAGCTGTGAAGCAGCAGTGCTAACCACTGTGCTACCGTGCCGCCCCAATCCTCAACCTATGACAATCACCTGACAACTGGCAATGTCCTCCACAAATGCTAACTTCTAGCAGGTGTCCTACTATTAACTTCTAACTTTCTCACATGGCAAAAACCCCTCTTACCTTAGCCTTTGCCTCTGGACAATTGCTTTCTCCTGATAAGTATCCAATTTTTACACCCTTTTTGCAGACTGGTTTTGCAACATTCAGTCTAGGTCGTGCATCTGTGTCAACACCACTAATAACACCTAATTAAATATTTGCAATTCTTCACCAATGACAAGAATGCTTCAGGGGCCCCTATAACGCGCTATCCTTAGCTTGCACTCTTAAGTTTACATTCCAGCCCTCTGTCCATTCTTCTAACCCTCTGTCCATTCTTCTAACCAATCAGCATCCCAGTCTTGGCTTCTGTTTACTGCTAATGCTAAATTCATTGGAACTCAAATGTGCAAATGTTTTCCAACTATAGTTCTCCAATAAGTAGTGGCCATTTTTCCTGGTAGTTTGTGCAATGTATTGGCTAGCTATTCACTGAAATGTTATCAGACCTGAGCCTGATTCTGTTCTCATTGTAATTTAATCACACCAGATAGTACTTGGGAACAACAACCCTGGTAGAGTTTTTAATTGTAGTCCAGAGCTATGCTGCAACTTTAACTCTGCCAGCTGAGATTGGTTAACTTGGCATAGACCAGAGATCAATCCTGGAAATTGTATACTTGGTGATATTTACCCTATGTATTATTGGGAAAAGTTCAATCTTTTCATAATGAATTCTTCCATTCCTCCCCTTCCAAAATATAGTTGGTATGAATGTGATGGTAATTTGTGAAATCTGTCTTTTGTTTAGGAACAGGAAGAAAATAAAGGAGCCACAAGCTGGCCTGAGTTTTACATCGATCAGTTGAACTCTATGGCAGTCGTGAGTAGCTGTTTAGTGTTTGTCTACGTTTGTAAACTAATTTATTCATCGCGTGGACTCATCATTCCATTAATACTTTTCTACAATGCATTTTGCTATACAAGAAGCTGTTCAAAAAGTCCTTGAATGAATTGGGGTGGGAAACAACTATTCAATTGCAACTCGATTTTAAAATGTTAAGTTTCTCTCAATATTAATCTTTCTTCAAATTCCTAGAGCACTTTTGCACCTTCAACTTTAAGCTGTAAGAGCTTTGACCTCCCAAAGAGAACCCTTATCTTTCTTCTTATTCCTGGTTTTAAATGCATTCACTAGTTCCTAGTTTTAAATGCATTCAATGGATGTAAGAAGATCAAGACATTTAAGCATTGGGGCTGAAAACCTGTAACACCACTTGGTTAACACAATCTTCCTCTTGAAGTGTATATTTTGCACACTTGGCTATGTGAACGGCAGAAAATTACCATCATTGCTCAGATATGCTTTCTTTGAATTAACCACTATATTTCTTTCCTTTCTAAACGATTTTCTCCTTTCCTGAAAATACTGAGGGTCGCGTTCCTTGGATACCGATACACCTCTGGTGCCTCATCCAAAATATGTTGAGAAATATGTTAACCTTGCCCAAGACTACCAATAAGTGATTTGATCACCGTGGAGAAACCAAGCTTAATGTGACCTTGTGCAATATCGGCACATGCATCTCTAGGAAAGGCCAATGGATGTCAAACAAAAGGGGAATTTGGACTAGTCCTTTCAGACCAGGGGTGCAATATCAATTAATATCCCTACTAGCTGAAATCAGAAAAATCTGTATAGATCAAGGTTTAAACCCAAGTCCTTCCTGATCTGTACAGACCAGCTTCTCACTGGATAACTGTTTGAACCACTGCAGGTTCCCAGTGTGATGCTCTTTATTATGGTTTTCAGACTGGGTTGTTACAAAGCTGTACCTGGCCTGCATCAAAGTGCATAGTACACCAACTAGAATCGATGAGATTTGCACTGGAAATGTTTATCCTGATGGATTATTTTTGACTTCACTTGGTACAAGTTTAACGTTCTTTTGATATGCCTTGGGATTGCTTCCATTTATGCTGTACTGTATTGGCACTTGGTTTTGCTGCTGATCTTGAATTTAAGGTTGGGTTTGAAGGAGAAAGGAATCACAAAGTCAGCTTTTAAATTTCAAAAGGGGTGAGGAATGATTTGAACTTGGCAAACTGCAATGGACCACAGACAAATAGGAAATATTCAAAGTATTTGGTACATTACAAAATCAGTACTCGTTACCAACAAACATAGGCTCTATTTGTGTAGTTACACAACCACAGTCTACAGCAAAGTTGGATTCCCTATCAAGCTATAAGAGATAAGCTATTAGCACTCAAATGCACAGAAAACTGGAAATTCAGCAGACGGTGAGGTTTAAAAAGATGTGAAAAGATTTTGGAGCAAATATCAAAACTCTTATAAATATAATAAATATATTGAGAAAATAGTGGTAAAGGCGCATTAAAGATACAGGTGAGACTATAATTGACAGGAAACAACATACTACTTAAATGAACACTGTAGGAAAAGGATCACAAACCAGCGATTGTAATCACTTCATCATTGGCAGCCATGGCTTCGGCTGTCCTGGCTCTACACACTGGAAATTCCTCCCTAAATCTCTCTGCCTCTACCTCCTTCCATTTAAGACTCTCCTTAAAACTCCACCTATGGCCCGCCTGCCCTTGCATCTCCTAATGTGGCACAGTGTCAAACCTGTTAAGTGCCTTAAAACGCTTGTCAGTTAGTACAAAATAACTTGGAAATAAGTCAAGGAGAGACATTTAGTGGATTAATACAAATTTTGGATAAAAGAATAATGATGAAAATAATGGAACTTAAAATGGAAAAACCTCTGGGACATGATGGTTTCCACCTCACAATATTAAAAGAAATAGATGAGCAAATTGTAAATCCATATGTAATATTCTCCAATGACCTGTTTTTTTTACCCAGCTTTATTGAAAACATGGCTGAGGTAACAATGGGGAGTTCTATATCCCAGTTTGAGATGATACTAAGGAGACACTGAGTTGTCTAGATTAGGGCAAAAAATAATAAAGGAATGTAGACAGAACAAATGAGAGAACGAAGCTATAGAAAATGGGAGTTCAATGTGAGGTCATCCCAAATAATTTCTTAATGGAAGCTGTGGTGGAGCAAAGATTTGTTACACAAGTGATGATCAGCTACAGAAAATTATTAAAAAGGTTAATGAAATGCTGGTCTTTATCTGAAGGATTGAAATACAAAATTGAGTATGTGATTCTTATGTTGTACAAGGCCTCATTTGTATTCATTTCTGGGCACCAAACCTCAGGAAGGATATATTGACATTGGAAGCAGTGAAGTGCAGGTTCACTAGCATTATGCCTGGGTGCAAAACATGGGAGCAGGTTGCATAAACTTGGTTTGCATTCCATTCCAGTTGGAAGTTCAGGTCTGATCTAATTGAGGTGTTTAAAATGATAAAGGCATTTGTTGGTTGGATACAGTGAAACTGTTTCCCAGGTGGAGGAATCCAGAACAGTGGGCCATATTCTTAAAATTATAACCAGGCCAGAGTGGAATCAGGAAGAATATTTTCAGAAAAAAGTCAGTTGAAATCTGGAACTGCGCCTGAAAAAACAGTTAATTGAAATCTTCAAGTGAGATTAATTTTTCTTTTAGTTGATGTGGGATATGGAGCAAAAGCAAGTAAATGTAGTGGTTAGAAATTAGCTATGATCTAATTGAATAGTGAAATGAACTCGAGGGCTGAATGGCCGGTTCCTGTTCCAGTCTTCATAGAAACAAATGCACTTCGGGTGACTGTTGCGTAGTAGTAATGTCACTGAGCTAGTAATCCAGAGTCCCAGGCTAAAGCCCTTGGATATGGGTTCAAATCCCACTATGGCAACTGGTTGAATGCAAATTCAATTCATAAATCTAGAATTGAAAGTTAGTCTCTGTAATGGTGACCATGAAATGGTCATTGTTGTCAAAACCCACCAGGTTCAACAGATTTTCTTCCCTAAAGTTCATTAAAGTCCTTAACTGGCCTGGGCCTACATGTGTCTCCAGACCCCCACCAGTGTGATTGGCTCCTGAAAGCCAGGGCCATTCAAGAACAATTAGGAATGGGCAATAAGTGCAGGCCTTGTCAGTAACGCCCACACCCCATGATTTTTTTAAAATTAGTACTTTGAACATATTTATGGAGTGCTGAATGTGTTCTCCTAGTGCCAATAAAATGCATTTTGTTAGAGATCCCAATTGGCTTCCCTCATTAATTTGCTCTTGACTGAACAGTGAAACTGACCTAATTACTTGGGTTTGATATTTACCTCTCCTCTGAATTTCCATACCACCCCGAGCCCATAAATTAGAGATGCTTCACATTAAGAAGTCTTAATTAAATAACTAAATGATGCCGATGTTGAAAAAAGAATTGGAGCACTCTGGTAAGACCACATTTGGAAGACTGTGTACAGTTCTGGTCACCCTATTATAGAAAGGATATTATTAAACTAGAAAGCGTGCAAAAAAGATTTACTTGGATGCTACGAGGACTTGATGGATTGAGTTATAAGGAGAGGCTAGATAGACTGGGACTTTTTTCTCTGGAGCGTAGGAGGCTTAGGGATTAGTCTTAGAGGTCTATAAAATAATGAGGGGCAGAGATCAGCTAGATAGTCAATATCTTTTCCCAAAGGTAGGGGAGTCTAAAACTAGAGGGCATAGGTTTAAGGGGAGAGATGCAAAAGGGTCCAGAGAGGCAATTTTTTCACATAGGGTGGTGAGTGTCTGGAACAAGCTGCCAGAGGTGGTAGTAGTAGAGGCGAGTACAATTTTTTGTCTTTTAAAAAGTGTTTAGACAGTTACATGAGTAACATGGCTATCGAGCGATATGGGCCAAATGCGGGCAATTGGGACTAGCTTAGTCATTTTAAAATTAAAAAAAAGAATGGCATGGACAAGTTGGGCCGAAGGGCCTTTTCCATGCTGTAAACCTCTATGACTATGACACTTCCATCATGGATTTCTTGATAACTCGGTGCTGCTTAAGCTGGTGGCCATGTTTCAGCCCCAGAGCTATTCTGTGCTGGCTACTGCTGTGTTGAATTAAATGGCTCCATTTAGGCCAAGTTATTTAATGTAGCTCCTTAATGTCAGTGAGAAGCTTGGGTTATATGTTGGAAAAAAAAATGGTGTTTTTTTTTCTACACACCTTTCTTGTATCAGCCAGTCAAGGTGACCTTGATGGTTGTGCAGAATTGCAGCACAGACTTCTATGATTTCACCCTAGAGATTGACTGAGAAGCAGAGGCGTTAGTCATAAAATTATCACAAAAAAAATGGATAAACATGGTGTCAGCAGATGTGCTCATTTTCATCACAGTTTTCACATGCTGTAATAATGAAATGAATTTGTGAGCTGACCATTATTTTCTTTTTTAGAGAAAATCACTCTTGGCTTTGGAAAAAGAAGATGAGGAAGAAAGGAATAAAACCATTGAGAGTTTGAAAACCGCACTAAGAACACAACCAATGAGGCAATCTTATCTTTTGATCTATAATTATGTGATTGTGTATTAAATAAATAATTCAGAATTTTAATTCTATGAATTAATTGCAGTTAATTTCTATAACATGCTCTTGTGGCTAAAATGCTTACTTTAGGCTCTTAATTTGCACTGTTCAATTTGTGTGTTGGCAGATCAGTATAAGGAGTACAAAGCTTTTCAAAGATGACTTTTGTTATTTCGTTTGACTAAGATCACTGTGCATCATGAAAACTGAAAAATTACATTACACTGTTAGGAACCTCCATTTCAACTTGTTAGTTGCTTAAAATTATCTGCAAATGAATAGTAGCCCTCCCCGCCCCCCCAACCCAAAAGCATAGTTCTTCCTGATGCAAATAAGTTTGTTATTAACTATTCATCTAGAAAGACACCAGTCTGTTGTGTGCTTTAAGTTGTATAGGATCAACTGGATTATTTCATTTGCTTTTTTTTGAATTTGGTGTTCTTCTGTTTGACAGGTTTGTTACCCGGTTCATTGACTTGGATGGGTTAACATGCATTCTGAACTTTCTGAAAAGTATGGACTATGAAACATCAGAATCTCGAATACATACCTCTCTAATAGGCTGCATTAAGGCATTAATGAACAACTCTCAGGGCAGGGCCCATGTTTTGGCTCATGTAGAGAGTATTAATGTAATAGCTCAAAGTCTTACAACAGAAAATATAAAGACTAAAGTAGCAGTCCTGGAAATTTTGGGTGCTGTGTGTTTGGTGCCAGGTGGTCACAAGAAGGTATTGGAGGCAATGCTGCACTACCAGAAATTTGCAAGTGAAAGAACACGCTTCCAGGTACAGTTTGTGCACAAGTTGAATTGCAAAATGAAAATGTACAAGTCAAATGGAATTAAGGCAATGCTAATTCATTTAAAGATCTGCGCACCCACCCGTTAAAATAATTCTGAGGAATATGGTTAAATCCGTTTCTCCTGACTTCCTGCAAGAAACCTTTCTGCCTAATTGCTTTTCAACTTTGTCGCCAGCCAATTGGAGCAGGGACATTTTATTCAGATATAATGCAGACTGATCAAAATGTGACACGTGCAGTTTTTTATTATTTTGCCTCTAGATCCCTTAACTTTGTAAATATCAAGCCTTTTATCGCCAGATTGTGATTTGTGCAGTTTCTACGAATGGAAGTAATTTGTGAGCTTTCGTTCACCACCTCACATATTACTTTTTAAAAAAGTAAATGATACATTTTGCTTGAAATTTCAGTCAGACTTTGTAGTTCTGTAATTTAAATATTGAAGTCATATTTGTTCTTTTGTTTTAATGCATTATTATACCATGTGCTAATGTGAATGCATAAATATGCCAGGTAAGGATCTACTCGATGCTTCCAACAAGGTCCATTTTACTCAACTAAGCACCACTGTGGGTTGCATATGTTGAAGTTGCTTCTCAGCAAGCTCAACACAATCAGAATGTGACTTGTCTTTTCTACTTTAATTAGTACCTTTACTAAAGTTTGCCTTTATGAATTGTTCTCCACCAATTTTCCTGATCTGACCATTCAGTAGATTGTTTACTAATTCTTATAAAGTTAAAAATGTCAATGCTGAAAAGTGACTTTGGACAATCGATTGAATGGTTAATAGCTAAAGGGCCTAAATGGGGAGCACTTGCTATCTATTGCAAAAATATTTTTCAGAATCTCATCAAAAAAATGCCTTGTTGGAGCAAGTATGATTTGTACCTACATGATCAGGAAAGTCAGATGTATCCGGTTGCGTAAAGAACCTTTATTTACATCCAGCTACAGGCAGTGAGCTGTGTGAAGAGGCCAGGTCTGCCATCCTTTTTGATTGCTGATTCAAAGCTGGCAATTCTTTACCCCATACTAAGTAGAGCTGGATATGAGACAGGATCAGCTGGGATGAGGAAAGGCACATCGCCTTGTTGACTTTGTACATCGGCACAAAAGCATGAATAATCAGTGGCAGATGTGTAGTATTCTCAATTGTAATGACACCTAGTTTATGAAACAAATTCGATGCTTCCATATCAAGATTCTGACATTTTATGGATTCCAAGAGGCAACAGGAAATTGATTCACCTTCCCTATAGCTCTTCCAAATTTCCCCAATCAGGATTGATCACACATTAGTAAATTGAAAAGGAACGAACAGTGTTAATAATTCATCGATATGAAGCATCGTCTCGGAGAAGATCAGCGCAATATTAAAGTTACTTTTAAGAGATTGAAAAAGAGATAATTGATCATTTGTCCTGTATTTTTCCCTTTATTAAAGCCTCAGTATATATTTTACAGTGACCTGCACATCAATATTCAGATCTTGTTTTTCATGTGATACAAAGAAAGGTAATGAAATGATTTGGGGAAATGTTTTAGACAGACTGGACAGGATTCTCTGGCCTCCCTGCAATATGTTTCTTGGGGCAGGAGATGGATTTTTCATTGACTGCACCCTGTGGAGGGTGTATGCTATCGGTGGAACCAGAAGGTTCCGTCAGCATGAACAACTGGAGAATTCTGGCCAATTTGTTGATCAGAATTTAGATTTTTGATTAAATTGCAATCCCTCAGGAATGATAGAATTTGCTTTTCAATTTGAGATTACCACAGAAAAAGTAAAAACACTAGATACCTCAGTAATGGAAACTGAAAGTGGTTACATCGCTTTTCAGTGTATTTTCTTGTGCCATACAATATTGTTTTCTTATCAAATTGTGTGGTTCATGTTCTCTCCTTCAGACATTAGTCAATGACTTGGACAGAAATACAGGAAGATACAAGGATGAAGTGAACCTAAAAACTGCCGTCATGTCTTTCATTAATGCTGTCCTAAGTCAAGGGTCAGGAGAGGTAAGAAATTTCATCTCAACTGTTCAGGGGGTTGATATTTCATGCATTCATAGATGTTGACAACACAGAAGGAGGTCATTCTGCCCATTGTGTCCACATTGGTAAACAAAGATCTGATTACACGAGTCCCAATTTCCAGCACTTGGCCTATAGCCCTGGAGGTTACGGCAACGCAAGTGAATATCTAAATACTACTAAAATGTTACGAGAGTTTCTAACTCAAACACCTTTTTTAACAGAGAGTTCCAGACTCCCACCACCCTCTGGGTGAAAAAGTTTCTCCTCCACTCCCCTCTTACAGTTATAGCTCTCGCCGTAAATCTATGCTTCCTGCTCATTGAACCTCTACTAATGGAAAAAATTCATTCCTATTCATCCTACCTATGCCCGTCGTAATCTTGTATACCTCTTATCAGATCCCCGCTCGACCTTCGGTACTCCAAGAAAATAATTTCCAACCTATCCAATCTTTCCGCATAGCTCAGGCCCCCCCAACCCAGGCAGTACAAATCTCCTCTGCACCTTCTCCAGTGCAATCATATCCTTCCTATAATGTGGTGACCAGAACTGCACACAGTACTCCAGCTGTGACCTAACCAGTGTTTTACATAGTTCCAACATGAGCTCCCTGCTCATGTATTCTTTGCCTTGGCTAATAAGGGCAAATATCCCATAGCCTTATCTACCTGCCCTGCCACCTTCAGCGATCTGTGAATATGCACTCCAATGTCTCTCTGATGTCTGCACTTTGGGGTCCTACCATTGAGTGTAATCCTTTGCCCTGTTAGCCCTCCCCAAGTGGAATGCCTCACATGTTTCCAGGTTGAATTCCATTTGCCACAGCTCTACCCACCTGACCTGTCCATTGATATCCTCCTGCAGTCTATGGCTATCCTCCTCACTATTTACCAACCTATCAATTTTCATGACATTCACTGACTTTTTGCATACCCATCACATTTAAGTGATAACAAATAACGTCCTGAAATGGAACCCCACTGGAAACACACTTCCAATTATAGAAACGTCCCTCTACCATTGCCCTCAGCTTCTTGCCTCTCAGCCAATTTGTATCCAGTGTGCCACTTTGCCTTGGTTCCCATGGGCCTCTACTTTCCTGACCAGTCTGCCATGAGCAACCTTATCAAAAGCCTTACTAAAGTCCATGCCTATTGTGTATCAACTTATCTGAGTGCAGTGTAAAATTGCTTGTTGTTGACTGTTTCCACACTAATACCATTGCCAAGTTCCCCCCCACCCTACCCAATTAACAATTTAGATTTTTAAATCTTTATCCATGGAGAAAGTGAAATCTGTTGTTATATCACTGTTTATTTCATTTCAATAGGAAAGTTTGGATTTTAGAGTACATCTTCGATATGAATTTTTGATGTTAGGTATTCAACCCGTTATTGACAAATTACGTGAACATGAAAATGCAACTTTAGATAGGTGAGTGTACTTCAATTTTCAAAAAGTAAAATTGAAACTATTTTCTTGTGCCATTCTTATACTAATTTTAATCATTTGCTAGGCATTTGGATTTCTTTGAGATGCTAAGAAATGAGGACGAAATGGAACTAGCAAAAAGGTTTGATATGGTAAGTAGATGAGTTGCTGTCTGTTATATGCCGTTTCAAAGTATGAAAATGAATACAAAGTTTGCCCTGTTAACTTATGACTGAACATATTACTTCAGGTCCACATCGACACGAAGAGTGCCACCCAATTGTTTGAACTGGTTAAGAAAAAAATCAGCTATACAGATGCATACCCGCACTTTATGTCAATTCTCCATCATTGTCTCCAAATGCCATGTGAGTACTGTACAACATTTTATTTTGCAAACTGTTCATTTATTTTTTCAGTTGAAGGGTAAGGGGGTTTTCTGGGGGCTTCCCTCTGGTGCCATGTATTAAGCTGAACTCAGCTAACCCACAGACTCGTGAATGACAGTATACAGTTAAAGCCGTTATTTATTGAGCAACTCTCATTGGGAGAGAGACAGCTGGAGGAACCCAACTTCTTCTCTCTGTTAGAGTACATGTGGAAAACAGATATATCTTTTCGAAGATTTTGTTTCTCCCGCCCAACTTGTCATCCACACTGGATGACCCAATTACGTTAGTACACATTATTTACCTTGGCCAATAGCATTCCACCTTGTAACAGAATTAGAAATTCATTGGTCAATATGACCCAGACGTTCTTATTTTCTCTCTCAAGGATCTCCCTAATCATCTGCAAATCATGGGAAAAGGAGTCATTTCTCTGTTGGCTAGCTACACCTTATCAGTAGAAGCTGAATACTTCTATTCACTGCAACTAGAAGCTAAATACTGCATTCATTTTAAAACCTTGGTTGCTTGCAGCTGCATGGTCTCCTACTGATATTCTATACCTTATTATTTCCAAAGAATGTGGCCTGTCTAATTCTTCTCATTTCCCATTTATGCTCCAAGGTAGGCTGCATCTTGGTCAATGAATACAAGACATAGATAATGAATAGAAGACATTTGAAAATACATTTTAAATCTACAATACTATTTCAAAATTCTCTACCAGTGATTATATATGTGTTTATGCAGACAATACCTTCACATGATATATAGGCGAGTCTATTTTTTTATAATAGTCTTAAATCCCAGGGGTTTCTCTATTTCTACAAAGAGTAAATAAAATGCAAGGAAGTCTAAAACTTGATCTGAAAATATGGTCAACCCATTAAATTAGTGTGACATATCTGAAATATTGTTGAAATATGTTTAAAATTAAATGATATAGCTTATTCCCCAGATTTAATCTGCTAGAACAGTACCAACTTTTTCAAAGTAACAATGTGCATCCATATTGCTTTCATAACAGTAATGCTGTTGGATACCTAATCTTTTCATCAACTGGTTGTACTCATGCAGAAGCCTCAATAATATAACTATTCAAGTTTATGTTGTGGATTTATTTTTGAATAGTTCTCTCTCTCTCTCCTTTGTTGATCTTACAATTTTCATTGAATACTATTTCAACTGATTTGTGAATTCTGCTCCTGATTTCATTCCACTTTAATAGTTACCTCCTTTTCAACACCCTCCCCCAGATAAGCGAAGTGGAAACACTGTACAATATTGGCTACTACTGGATCGAGTATTGCAGCAGATAGTTTTACAGAATGATAAAGGGCATGATCCTGATGTTACACCTCTGGAAAACTTCAATGTGAAAAACGTTGTTAGAATGTAAGTCTGGGTCCCTGTAGTTTTTTTTTGTTTTAGGATTATAGCATTAGAACATCTTATTTGTGAAGAATTTTACTTATGAAGAATATTATGTTCTCATTGTGTGCTAAAACTTTGTGACTTTTTAAAATTACTGTTCAATGTAAATAGGTTGGTTAATGAAAATGAAGTCAAACAATGGAAGGAACAAGCAGAAAAAATGCGAAAAGGTACGATCATTATTCGCTTGAGAAATTTAGTGTTTTTAACTTTTTTTTGGCTCTGATGGGTACTGTTCAGTATTCTGAATAGCTTTAAATGTAATTCTACTTCCCCCACCAAATTTTCTTATTCTCTTAAAGGTGCTGACTGTTACTCAATCTGCTGTTTCATAGGCATCAATATCCCCCAATAACTCTTCAAGAGTAGTAATTCTTCATGCAGAAATTTAGACTGTGAACAGGAGTAGACTGTACATCATGTAGACCCTCACAGCTAATGTGATGTGCTTGCATGCTCTTTTTATCAATCCTCCAGCAGCAGTCAGTGAATAGCAACCACGAGCACAGCCCCATGACTGACTATTCTCTTCCTATCTGTATCTCAAGGCTGCTGAGGATAAGTGTGACCCTCTAAAATCTGCATTATCTAAGACCAATTAACCCTGTACAGAACAGGATTTGAATCTGGGATCCTCTGTGTGGGTATTTTTTCTTTCTGGTAGGGCTTGGGTTTTTTAATCTAGCTTTGGCAAGCAACGCCAAACATTTTAATAAAATCTAATTAATGGGAGCTATTGTTTATATGAGAGTGCTTTTTTTTTTTGCTGATCAATAATCTAAAAAGATTTTTGATTACAGAGCACAATGAGCTACAGCAAAAACTGGAGAAAAAAGAGCGGGAATGTGAAGCTAAAACACAGGAAAAGGAGGAGATGATGCAAACACTGAATAAAATGAAAGAAAAACTGGAAAGAGAATCTCAGGAGCATAAAGCTGCCAAGAAACAGGCAGCTGATCTTATGGCCCAGATCCAGGATCTAAGCAATGCAAGTTTCTACATGTAGTTAAGCATGTTTTACCACTTGTTAAATGTAAACAGTACCACATTTGGTACTTTAGCTAATTGTAGTACACAGTTGAAAAGCCATATATATTACATTTGACCTGAGATAAGATGTTGAGAACATTAATATATTGATTGGTGTGCTGCAGTTTACCATAAAAGTGTTTAGAGTTCAGTGTTAAAATATGGACAGCTCTTTGTCTAATGCTTTCTTTGCAATTTTGCTTCAATTTTAGAGAGCAAGGTATTCTGGAGTTCCTGGCGGCCCCCTTTCAACGCCTGGAGCCCCTGGTGGACCACTACCACCTTCTGCACTTCGTCCAGTTGGGAATATTCCTGCTCCACCACCACCCCCTGCGCTTGGTGGATTGCTGCCACCTCCACCCCCACCACCACCACCCCCACCTCCAGGTGGACCCCCTCCACCTCCAGGCCTGGCACTCTTGGGTGGTGTACTACCTCCTCCTGGAGCCCCCATGGGTCAAGGATTGAAGAAGAAAAATATTCCACAACCAGGAAATGCTTTAAAATCCTTCAACTGGTCCAAGTTACCAGAGGTGAGTTGCGCACGATTAATATTATAAGAAACAGTAGGATATGCCATTTTTGGTTTTAATCTTGTCTAAAATTGTTTTATTTACTTTGACTGAATTTAAAGTTTACTGAGCTGTTAGAGTAATTAATCTTCCTAATATTTCCAACTTTAAAATAAGGCTTACAATATGTGTACAATTACATGATCTATGTTCAACAACAAATTGGAAATATGTTATAAGAAACAGCAAATTCATTAATTTGAGGCCTGTTTTATAATTTCTGCACAATGATGATCTGCATTTTGAACCTGTCATATAAATTTTTAAAAATTAAATTGCTTTTTGTAGAACAAACTTGGGGAAACAATCTGGACAGAAATTGATGATTTGAATGTTTTCAAAGTACTTGACTTGGAAGACATAGAGAAGACATTTTCTGCTTACCAAAGGCAACAGGTAACTAAAATGAGTGAAGTTCCGAAGCAGGAACAAGTGATCAGATGAATTATTAAATTATATGTGGTTACCTTGTTTTGTTTCTCATATTGGATTACTGTGAAATATGTAGTGCCTATCTTTTAGCAATGGAACAATACATTCCTTGAATTCAATAATGTTTAGCAGTTAAAATAACATGCTTAGTTTAATGATAGATGGACTAATTATTCAACATGTTTCTAATAGTTACAGAATCCCTACAGTACAGAAGGAGGCCATCTGGCCCATTGTGTCTGCACTGACAACAATCCCAACACCACCTATTCCCGTAACCCCACATATTTCCCTGCTAATGCCCCTGACACAAGGGGGCAATTTTTTTAGCATGGCCAATCCACCTAACCTGCACATCTTTGGAATGTGGAAGGAATCCAGAGCACCCAGAGAAAACCCACCCAGACACGGGGAGATTATGTACACCACACAGTCACCTGAAGCTGAAATTGAACCCTGGTCCCTGGCGCTGTGAGGCAGTAGTGCCCCTTCTGCTGTATCCACAAATGTATCAGCAACATGATCTAAATATTGTTTAGAATGCAAATCAGAAAGGACAGTTAACAAATCAATCTTGTAATACTGTGACAATTACCAATGCAGCACTGAAGCAGAGGAGATTCAACAGGTTTGAGGGTTAAATGGCCTACTCCTACTCCACTGTGTTCAGTGGAAGTTTTTTAAAGTTTTTTTTTGATTGGATACACATGCTGATACAACAAAGTGTCACTAGATTGGAACCCTGGGATGAAGGAATTGCCCTTTGATCAGTTAAATAAATTGAGTTTATATTCTGTGGAGTTTACAAGAACGAGAGGTGGCTTCACTGAAATGTACAAAATTCTGAGGGGGTTTGAGAGGGTGGACGCTGAGAGATTGTTTCTGACAGTTGGTGAATCCGAAACACAGGGACTCGGCCTCAAAATAAGGGGCCAATCATTTCGGACTGAGGTGAGGAGAAATTACTTGACTGTGTTGTGAATCTTTGGAACTCTGAGGATGTCCTATCATTGAAGGCTGGGATAAACCGGTTTTTGACCTCGCAGGGAAATAAGGAGTGGGTGGGAAAGTGGAGCTGAAGCTCAAGTTTGGCCATGAACTTGACTGCCCATGTGGCCTACACCTCCTATTTCTTGTGTTCTTGTGAAAGCTACGTTCTCTGCCTGCTGAGACATTGACGAGGAGTAATTAATCAAAGATCCTCACTGAAAGAGAGAGAAATTAGAGGAAACCACTTTATACTCTCGAGTTGGTTGAAGTATTTGCGACCGTAGCACCTTTTTAAAGGTAAAATGAACAAAGTTAAACAAAAGAATCTAGTGGGCTACTCGGAGGACAGGATAATGTGATTAGTTTTGTATTGCTCTAGGCAAAGAGAGACAGAGCTTCCTTTTATTCTAGAGCTGCTACATTTCCATTCATTTCAGCATATTCTTTTTCTGCTTAAAATTTTAAAAGCATTGTGCGAATCGCCTTTAAGTTTTGCAAAAAGTACTGGTATTGCAGAAACGTTTGACTTTTTTAAATTGACTCTGATTTGCATGCTATAGCTTGTTGCTTTATGATGAGCAGCATTACTGCTTATTACCCAACACGTTCAGACACTCTAAACCCTTTCAGCAATATGGGCATGTTTACAAGCTCCAGTAAAAATTACCAAAATGGCATTAGTTTTCACAGGATTGAAGTGTTACAAATTTAAACAGTCCCTTCGAATCATTTTAATTTCGTATCCATTTTGACATTCTGTGCACGCCCTATTGGGTGTAGGTAATTTGATAACTTCAGCAATGATGTTGTTATCCAAGTTCTGATGGAATGTGCACTCATCCGTAACTTCTACTGTGCCTGAGCTTCCTTGTAATGGTGAAAGGGTTATCTTTGGCAGATGGCGTTCTTGCTTGATGCGCATACATCTCCAATCACATTTTTGTTTTGAAAATTCTTTACATTATTGTGCTGTGTCTGTTATTTTGTTTCCCATTTTGCAACAATCGCTGAACTGCAATTTTTTTATTGCTATTAACTGATGCTACCTGTTATCCTCCTTTTGCCTTTGGCCTGCATTTAGGACTTCTTTCTGAGCAATCATTCCAAGCAGGTAAGCATGTGCTTTAATAAAGTGGAAGGAGTCTACTTGCATATAAATCACAGCATGAGATTTCTAGTGGTGAAAATATACATTTGAAGTTAGTGTATGTCACTGGTTTTATTGAGCATGCTCAGCTGTACATTTGTATTGTAACTTGGAGTCAATTAATGCAATTTTTTGTCATCAAGTGAAAACATTGTAACTGTATAAATGGGACTGAATAATTTATGATCAAAGACCACATCATCATTGTCATAACTGCTGCCTGATTTTTGAATAATTTTGAAATTTTACCCATCGCCAAGATAGAAGAGGAAGTAAAATGTTGTGCAGATTAATTTTATCTTATTTAAAAAGCTATTGGAGACAATGCCTCTGGTATTTGTAAAATGGATTATCATTTCATTGTGGTAATATGCATCGTGATCAGTAATAGTATTAACAAAATCTGCACAAAGTTGAAATCCCAAAGACCTTGGTTAACTGCATTAAGTACTCTTTCAAAGATAATGAAATCTATGCTTTGCATCTAAATTTTTAAGGACCTTAAATTGAAAAGTTCCATATTTTATGAACAAGTTATTGGTCATACAGTAGTTTTATTTACTGAAAAAGGATGCAACCATTTTAAATTATAAATATGATTTCTTTGGACTTATTATGTTCTGCATTAAATCACAGGTTTACATTGATTTTTGATAATTGTATAACTATTGGACATGATATTAGACAAATAAAAGGCCTTGGCTATAATTAAGTGCATTAAAGAGCCATGTACGCAGATTCTCCTGAATTTACTCAAATCTTTAACCATTCTTCATGTCCAGCTTGCTTAACTCTACAAAGCGCCTCTGAAGGCTATCTGTGACATTTATCCAGTGTCCACCCTTGCACACTTTGAGCAAGGGTCAGTGGATAGTGATCAGGGGTGAATTCTAACTTAACTTTTTCCCCCCCCCATCAGGGATGTAAAACTAATTGTTCCAATTAATACCTACCAACTTGGCATCAATTATCAAAGACCTTTGTGGTCTTTATAGTTGAATTTCAAATTAGATAGTTTATTTATCAGCATATACTTTTCAATTCTTTTAAGGAATATTTTGCTAAATTTGACAAAAATTACTGTTTTTACATCAACACTGGCAGCAACAAGTTAGTTGTCGTCCATATGTGATGCACAATTAGTCAAGCTGAGGAAATATTATATAACCTTTGCAGTATGTCAGTCAGAGCTTTGTCTAACCCTAAACCTCGCCTATATTGCCCTTAACCTTTTTTTAAAATACAGATTGCAGGGAACTTAAAACTGATTTATTAGTGTCACAAATAGGCTAACACTGCAATGAAATTACTGTGAAAATCCCCTAGTCACCTCACTCGGTATCTGTTCGAGTACACCGAGGGAGAATTTAGCATGGCCAGTGCACCTAACTAGGTGTGGGAGGAAACTGGAGCACCCGGAGGAAACCCAGGCAGACTGCACAGACAGTGATCCAAGCTGGGAATCGCACCCTGTGAGGCATCATTACTAACCACTTAGCTGCCAAACTTGATTTGTTCATAGAATCCCTATAGTACAAAAGGAGGCCATTTGGCCCATCAAAAATGTACCGATCACAACCCACCCAGGCCCTATTCCCATAATCCTACGCATTTACCCTGCTTATCCCCCTGACACTAGGGTCAATTTAGCATGACCATCAACCTAACTTGCACATCTTTGGACTGTGGGAGGAAACCAGAGCGCCTGGAGGAAACCCACGCAGACACAGGGAGAACGTGCAAACTCCACACAGACAGTCACCTGGGGCCGGAATTGAACCTACAACTCCGGCACTGTGAAGCAGCAGTGCTAACCACTGTGCCACCGTGCTGTGTTGTGAAAGAGATTGAATTATTTTGTTGCATGTTTCTACTAATGGTACACTATTCCTGAACAGTGACATATTTGGTCCGAAGTGGGTAATGAGGCCAGTCCACTAAGGTCATCTTTGCCTTAGTGAGAATACATCGATCAATGGGACTATCTTTGTTTGAAAAGTAAATTTACATTTAGAGCTAATCGTGCTTAGAAATATCTTTTAATTATTTTTACCTTTTTAAGTCTCAAACTTTTATAGATTATCCAAATGCCTTGTTGTATTTGGTCCTCCAAATTTGTTTACGAACATGCTATGAACGTTGCCCCATGAATAGAGCTTTACCTAGGCAATTAAGTATTCTCATAGTGCATTCAGCTAACTTACAGTTATAAATTTTTTTCTGCCCACAGAAAGAGACAGAAGCCAATGAAGATGCATTTAATTCCACCAAGAAAGTCAAGGAACTGTCAGTAATTGATGGAAGAAGAGCTCAGAATTGCAATATTCTTCTATCCAGGTAATTGTTTTATAACAAGTACAAGAAAGCATTAAGCTGTTAACAAATAGCTTGCACATTATTATGAATTCCTAAAAGGATTATAAGCTGTTACTGTCACTCAGTTATTAAATGTTCAATGCAATATACATGAAGAAACTGAAACATGTTACTAGCATACCATGGGAACAAGCACAACCTAGAACTATTGCAAACAGTTTGACCAACTTCAGTAGCAATGTCCAGATTGGGGAGGCAATTTGGAAAGTTATCTTTTGTATTCATGTCAAGATGTTACTGATTCTATGCATTAACTCTAGAACATAGTATAAACTCACTTCACCCACTCTCCAGCAGCTGCAAATCTGATTTGGAGAATCCTTCTTGCCTTCCCAACCCCAGCTTTAGATGAGGAAATTAATTCCCTTTCTCCAGATTTGGCAACTCGGGGCTTGCATATCCTTGGCACCTGTAACTCCACTGCTCATTGTGCGTCTTGAAATAAAGTAAAAACATTGTTTGTGCTTGCTTTTCTATCAATGTTTCCTCTTCAACAAACACTGGCTATGTACTGCACTTGCAAACACAACTTGAACTTTGAGCATCATCCTCGTAGTACAGGTTAATGAAATGACTGTGGGTATAGACACAACAGGGACTACAATTGGCTGTAAAGTGCTTTGGGGGGTTATTAAAGGCATGATATTGCTGCAATTCTTTATTTCTTTTTCTGTAAGTGTTTTGGCCACTATAATTTTATTACTGGTTGTGCAAGTGTTGTCCACTGATGCTTGTAGCAACAATTATAATATGAATTAAGAACATTTTGTATTTCACACCCTAATATGCAGATGTGTATCACTCTGAGGCTTATGTTTGATTTGGGGAAAAAGGGGCTGTACTGTTGGGACCGTCTACAACATGCTGGGACAGTACTCTGAAGAACCATATAACTAGGGGAGTAAAGAAGGTTTTTAAATTAAATAGTGGGAACATGGGATAAAATTGGGGTAGACTTAGTAAATCAAAGTAGAGGCAAGGCAAGAGTGAAAAGTATTGATATGGGAAAGGAGAAAGAGACACTGACAGGAAGGGACAGAATACAAATTCCTACAGACTTCTAAGGTGGACAATTCCAAAGGTTCGCTGCCCGTTGAGTGAAGAAATCCCACCTTATCTCAGATTTAAATGGCTTACCCCTTATACTGGGATTATGTCCCCCGGTTTTAGATTCACCAGTCAGGGTAAACATCCATCTACCATGTCACATCCTGAAAAAGTAAGTTTCAGTGAGGTCACCACTTATTCACAACTCAAGGGAATACAGACCCAGTCTCCCCAATCTCTCCTCCGAAGACAATCCCACCATCCCAGGAATTAATTTGCCCTTTCTCACTGCAGAACAGTAACCACGTGGTAGCTGGTGTTATAAAGGAAACACACTTGATGGGCCAAATGACCTACTTCTGCTCTTAGTCTTATAGAAGAAATAATGGAAGCTTGTCAAATGTATAGTGATAATCATGGGGTTTTAATCTATATATAGACTGGAAAAATCAGATGGGTGATGTTAGCCTGGATGGTGAATTCATGAAAGGGTTTCAGGATAGACTCTTAGAACAGCACATCCTGACACCAACCAGGCTGTACTTGACCTCTTATTGTACACGAAGGTAGGATTAAATCATGACCTTGTAGTGAAGACACCACTAGGTCTCTAGGTAACAGCAATCATAATATGACTGAATTTTTCATTCAATTTCAATGTGTCTAAGACTTTTATTCTAAACTTAAATAAGGGCATTTATGAGGGCATGAAAGCAGAGCTATCTAAAGTAATATGGGTGCAGTGGCAGACATTTAAGGGGATATTTCAGATAGTATCTGGCCACTATAATTTTATTACTGATTGTGCAAGTGTTGTCCACCGATGCTTGTAGCATTGTGTAATTGTGCAAAATGGGTGGCAGTTCAGAAGATTGGACATAATATAAAACGGCAAAGAATAGCTAAAAGATTAATAAGGAGAGAAACATTAAGAGTATGAGAGAAAGCTAGAAATATATAGATATAGTAAGTTTCTGTGGGTAGTTTTAAAAAGAGTTAACAATGTGAGTGTTTGTCCTATAGAAAGGTGAGTCTGGGAATAAAAAAAAATAAGGAGCTGGTGGGTGAATTGAACAGGTATTTTGCATTGGTTTTCTTTGTAGAGGGTTACAGGGATAGTGCCTGGGTGGGATTGTTGTCGGTGCAGACTCGATGGGCCAAATGGCGCCTCTGTGTTGTAGGGATTCTAGCATTCTTGAAATAGCAGTAAATCAGGAAATGGAATGGGGGGAAGAATCGAGAATTTTAATCACCAGGAATGTGATACTGAGCAAATTGTTGGAGCTATGGGTTGACCAAGTGCCTCCCAGGCCCAGATGTACTTCCTCGTAGAGTCGTAAAAGAAGTGGCTAGTGAGATAGTTGAATGTAAGTCCTTTATTCAAAAAGGGAGAAAGACAGAAAGTTGGAAACTATAAGCCAGTTAACCTAACATCTGTCATAGGGAAAATTTAAATGAAGACGTTATAGCACGGCATTTCAACAAATTGCAGGTAACCAGGCAGTCTGAATACAGTTTTTATGTTTAATAAATTCATTGGAGTTCTTTGAAGAAGTAATGTGCTGTGGATAAAGGGGAACAGGTAGATTAGTGGATTTTTGATAAGATGCCACATCAGTTTATTGTGGAAAATGAAAGCTCATGGTGTAGGGGGCAAGATATTGGCATAGAATATTGGCTACTGAACAGGGGAGAGTAGGCAGAAGTAGGTAATTGGCATTTCCTTAGATCTTTTTTAAGCATTGGAACAGCATTTGCATTTCTCTAGTCCTCTGGTACCTCTCCTGTAGCTAGTGAGGATTGGAAAATCATCCTCTGAGCATCTATCTCCTCCCTAAACCTCCTTCAGCGGCCTTGGAAACATTCCATCTGGCCCTGACAATTTAGCAACTTTCAAGGATTCCAACCCTTCGAGTACTTCCTCTCTCATTATAATTATCCTGTCCAGTATCTGTGTTCCACCTGGACTACGATATCTGCCTCATTCCTTTCCTTTGTAAGCACAGAAACAAAATACTCATTTAAAACCCTCCCACAGCCTCTGCACCTATACACATTTCCTCCATCATCTCTGATGGGTCCCGCTTTTTTCTTGACTAACCTTTTACCAGTAAATTAAAATACCTTTTGGGTTTTCTTTAACTTTAGTTGCTAATTGTTTTCCATGCCCTCTTTGATTTCCTTATTCCTTTTTTTTACTTCATCCATGCACTTCCTATATTCATTTAGACTATCTGCATTGCTTAGTTCTTTGTGCCTATTGTATGTTTATGAGGAATTATTAGACAACGAGGCTTGTATCCGCTGGAGTTTGGAAGGGTTGATCTAAACATACAAGATCCCGAGAAGTCTTGGCAGGCTGAATGTGAAAAGAATGTTTCCTTTTGTGGGACAATCTACAACTAAGGGCCTTTGTTTAAAAATAAAAGGTCTCCCGTTTACGACACAGGTGAGGAGAAATGTTTTTCTCTCGGGGTCATGAGTCTTGGAACTCTCTTCCTCCAAAAGGCGATGAGAGCAGAGCCCTGTGTCGGGGGTAGGCAGGAATGTGGCGTTAGAGTTGCAACTGCATCAGTCGTGATCCTATTGAATGGTGGAGTAGGCTTGAGGGGCTGAGTGGCCAAAATGTGTAAGTTTCCAATTTTTAAAAAAAAATGGGAGGATGATAGCTGAATTTTCTTGGGATATGGGTGTAATGGGCAAAGCCCTCATTTATTGTCCATCCCTAATTGTCCTTGAACACCTGCAGTCTATTTGGTGTAGTTACACCTGCAGTGCTGTTAGGAAGGATTTCCAGGATTTTGGCTCAGCAAATGGAGTATATATGTCAATCTGTTTGGACAGATTTAATGATGCTTTTGTTTGTGATTATTGTTTTAATTAATGATGAGTGGAGATTAATACAATTCACTAAAATTACTGTAATTCTGTTGCGGTGTGCTACACACCAGGTCACATCACTGAAGCAATATTCTACATGGACCTCTTTTTGCTTTTGAGTTGCTGCTTGATTTGTAGAACAAAAAAACACTACTGTGGAATACCCGCAAAAAAAAAATCTCATTGGTTGATGGCCAATGCTCTTTGATGCCATTATGCAGTATTGATAGTAGACATCAAATCAAATCAAAACCTGCAAATAGGTTAAACAGCTGGCTTGTTGAAAGAATGAAAATCACAATTTTATTTTGCTTCCATGTCGGAGTATTGTAAAGTGAAGTTATGGTTGCATTCATGATATATGTGATGATTTCTGCATTTTGTATGGAGAAGTAGGTTTTTGATGCTGTGGCATACTTGATAGATCTGTGCATTTTAATTATCAATTCTATTAACACCTCATCAGGAAGCTGTTAACTGTGAAATAGCAGACAGCTGTAGTTGATCTTTCCCTCTAATGTCCAGCAGTTATAATCTCTCAGCTGTATGCAGACATTCAATCTTTATATAAAAATTACTAGATTGAGCAATTGAGGTTGTATGTTTTTATTTCAATATCATTATTTATCCCTGAAACTGCATTTTCAGAAAATGACTGAAGAGAGGGAAAGTGGAGTAAATTAATATCCAAAGCATTCTTTAGACCAAACTTATTTCTGCGATTATATAACGTAGTGAATGTAATTTGGTTATGTTTCATCAGTTGACATTTATCTCTTGCACAGAGGTGTGTTTTACAAAAATGCCGTGGCACTGATTTCTGTCTTGGTCCATTTAGAATTTCATTAATGTCCTGCTCTGTTTGTTTCCGTGATGTAATAGCTCTGTTGTAAATGCAACCGTCTGAAGGTCATGGCCAATTAAGCTGTATCTATGTAGGTCAGATTGGTAATTATATTCAGCATTTGCAAATGATTTTTCATTGTTATAACTTGCTGTAAGGCTCAATGTTAACTCTTAATCTTTTCAAAACGTGCCAATATTAGCTGCACTTTTTAAATTTGTTGTTTAATTATAAAGCAAGCCACTAGCAACCAGGCTGCATTATATTTTCAACTGGAGAAGATTGACTCCTAGCCCAGTGCTAGCACGATTAATGTATTCTGTTGAGAAGTTTATTTTTCGTTGCCTATTCTTGCTTTAGTTGAGGATAGTGGCAGTTTTTTTGTGGAAACGAGTATGAAAACATAAAGAACATTTGCACTAGTTCATAATTCTTGTCAGAGCATTCATTTGCTTATAAAATCATCAAACAGCTGCTGGTGCTGCTATTATTTGAAAATGACAGCTTAATGTGGCTGCCAAACTCTGATATTTACCTGAAGCCAGCTTCCAGCTGCTTTTGCTTTTGCCTTCACTACTGTCAGAATAATTAAAACCCAAGGAATGAGAACCTGCGCCCGTTAGTTAATTGTCAGTGTCAAAGAGATTGTTTGAAAGTAATTGAGACTTAGACTGTTGAACATGTACTTACACTGGAACAGACTAGCCCAAGTTTTTTCTGGCAGGTTAAATAATTAGATCTCATGTACGTACAGGAGCTTCATGATGTTCCATATATTTTCATGCCAATTCTCTTTTTAGTCTACCAATATAACACAGCTTTTGGGAAACGTGGACAGTAATTTCCTATTGCTGGCTGCTTTACACTTTAATAACGAAAAGGGCTGCTAACTATTTTTATAGCAAAGCCAGTCAATTGCAGAACTCCTTTTTGAAATGGTGATCCTTTTGGTCGTCATAATCAGAACTATCTGTCTTGGAAAATATGTACTTTTCCATTACGTGCACTCTGTGTGACACTAGTTTGATGTGGCTATGTTGTCTTCCAGTGAACCTTCAGCACCCTCTACTGCACTGGTATTAAACTTTCTTTTTCATCACCAGCCATCCTTATGGCATTCCCCTAAATGTCCAGGCTGACTGAATTCTGCAGGGAAGAGGGTGGGGAAGAAGCATTGGTAAATCAACAACTCGCATTTGTGCAGCAACTTTAATCGAAATAAGTGTAGTCAATAAACAGGGGTCTGACATAAGTGTCCTAGTTATCCAGATGTTCCAGGCTGGAGTGTAGGACCAAGGAGATAGCATCTGCCATGGACCTGTTGTGGCGATAGTGAACTGTAGTGGCAATTGGAGATTGGAAAGCCAGAGGGCAAGAGTTCCCAGATGTGTTCAGGAAACCCTTGCCTCCCGGCGTGAAACTCCCAACTGCCAAAGAAATTAACATCTGGAGGAAGATTGCAATGTCAGACCTGCCCAAAAAAATGGAATGCAACGCTCTAGTTTTCAGACTCTTATGACACTTAAAATCTTTTTGGAAAGATTGTGCCCAGTAATTTAGTGGTTTAAGGGATCCCTCGACTATCTGGTTGACAGATTTGACTTTTATGTTGTTGTCGAATGTTACAGAATTATACTCTCCACTTGTTCATACTAGAAGTGGGATTCGATCTTCCCAGAGCTCATTCTGGTTGTGGCACATAAAGCCATCAATCAAGGGTTGTTTTAAATACAAGTTCCAAGGGTTTGAAAGCACCACATTCTAATTGCTGCATACCCTTCAATCTACATTTCAATCAAAGGTGACCGATCTAACAAGTAGTTCATGGGGGGAAAAAAAGTTGTGAAGTTGTCGGTAATTGGAGGTTTATCATGGAGAACCATTGCTAATTAATTATGAATATAGAAATATAAATTATTTTCATTGTACCAGCTAAATGATAAATTACATCACTACTGTTTTGAATTATGTATCTGTTATCTATTTAGGTTAAGGCTATCCAACGATGAGATAAAACGTGCTATTTTAACAATGGATGAACAAGAAGATCTTCCGAAGGACATGCTTGAACAGGTACTATTGGTTGTGAAGCATTTTGTATTAATGTATGTACTTTTAAGGTTTGTTTATTAGCCATAAGTAGGCTTACATTAACACTGCAATGAAGTTACTGTGAAAATCCCCTAGTCGCCACACTCCGTCTGTTCGGGTACACTGAGGGACAATTTAGCATGACCAATGCACCTAACCAGCATGTCTTTGAGACTGAGAGGAAACCGGAGGAAACTCGGGAGGACATGGGGAGAATGTGCAGACTCGACACAGATCGTCAGACAAGTCGGGAATCAAACCTAGGTCCCTAGTGCTGTGTGGTGCTAACCACTGTGCCACCGTGCTGCCCTATACTTGAGTGGTGTCGCCTCCATGGTAATTTACATTTTGAATGTGAGGGGCCACCATGCATAGGTTAATCTTTACCATGCCACTTCGAATGAGCTGCTGGAAGTATTGTTGTGGTGTGGCACCCAGAACTGTATAAGGGTCGTTCCAAAGGGTGTAGTGGGCTGCAGCAGGCAACCTTTGTTGCAAATGACGCTGTTCGCAGTGCTTGACTAGGCTCTCGATGTAGGCATCAATGCCAGGCCACTGCCACACAACTTCTGCTGAGCATCTTCATCTTTGAAGTGCCCAGATGAGCACTGTGTAATTCCATTAGAAGCGGCTCTTTGCTTGGTACAGGGACGACCACTCTTGCTGCCCAGAGTAGGATGCCATCTTGGCAACTCTCTTCATCCTTACAGGTAACAAATAGTTTCATTCCTTTAGAAAGTGGCTCATTGACCCAACCTGTAAGTATCTTGTGTCTCACTTTGGACAGAAGTGGATCCCGACTGGTCCAGTACCTATTTTGCTTCACCAAGACTGGCAACATGTCCAAAACTTTCAACAGCATGATAATTTCCTGTTGTACTTTCTTCAACACTTTTTCTTGTAAAGGTAGGCGGCTAAGTGCTTTGCATTTGCTATGACCTCCAGCCAGCTTTCCATACAGGTCTTCAATCTTCGGGATTGAATGTTTATCCAGCTTGATTAACTGTTAACTTGTAATCACCACTTGTAATCTGAGTTAGTGCAGTTTTGGTATTTTTAGGATTGTCCCCTGGAGTTTGAGTAGGGTTTAATTTAGCTGCGTCACAGAGAGTCATGTGAATGGGCGGAGCTAGCTTTACAGAGACATTATTGGTTCATTTTAATCCAAAACTACCATTACTGCTTGGATTACACTTCACCTTGTAAAGTAGGGGAAGTTGCTTCACGGGTTATGCCTCCAGGAGAAAAACAACCATATATTTTCCTTTGTTTACTCTGACTATTGCTGAATGTCCAGTTTCAATATGGGAACTATGGATGCCTCCCAGTCCAAGAACTGCGCTGATTGGATAATGCCCAGTTCTTATTCTAATCTTCAGTATTTACTTTCTCTTCTAAAGCATATAGAGTCATAGAGGTTTACAGCATGGAAACAGGCCCTTTGGCCCAACTTGTCCATACAACCCTTTTTTTTAAAAACCCCTAAGCTAATCCCAATTGCCCGCATTTGGCCCATATCCCTCTATACCCATCGTACCCATGTAACTATCTAAATGCTTTTTAAAAGATAAAATTGTACCCACCTCTACTACTACCTCTGGCAGCTTGTTCCAGACACACTCGCCACCCTCTGTGTGGGGAAAAAAATTGCCCTTCTGGACACTTTTGTATCTCTCCCCTCTCACCTTAAACCTATGCCCTCTAGTTTTAGACTCCCCTACCTTTGGGAAAAGATATTGCCTATCTACCTTGTCTATGCCCCTCATTATTTTATAGACCTCTATAAGGTCACCCCTCAGCCTCCTACGCTCCAGAGAAAAAAGTCCCAGTCTATTCAGCCTCTCCTTATAACTCAATCCATCAAGTCCCAGTAGCATCCTAGTAAATCTCTTCTGCACTCTTTCTAGTTTAATATCCTTTCTATAATAGGGTGACCAGAATTGCAAGTATGGTCTTACTAATGTCTTGTACAACTTCAACAAGACGTCCCAACTCCTGTATTCAATGTTCTGACCAATGAAACCAAGCATGCTGAATGCCTTCTTCACCACTCTGTCCACCTGTGACTCCACTTTCAAGGAGCTATGAACATGTACCCCTAGATCTCTTTGTTCTGTAACTCTCCCCAACACCCTACCATTAATTGAGTAAGTCCTGCCCTGGTTCAATCTACGAAAATGCATCACCTCGCATTTGTCTAAATTAAACTCCATCTGCCATTCGTCAGCCCACTGGCCCAATTGATCAAAATCCCTTGCAATTGGGAGATAACTTTCTTCACTGTCCTTTATGCCACCAATCTTGGTGCCATCTGCAAACTTACTAACCATGCCCCCTATATTCTCATCCAAATCGTTAATATAAATGACAATGATCCCTGAGGCACACCGCTGGTACTAGTGATATTGGTTTCACCATAAAGAATCGAGAGGTTGCCTCTGGATCCACATAGATCTTCGCATGCAGGCCTTTTATTTTGCGCAATTCATCCTTGAAGACTCACTCATTTCTTTATCAGTTCAAGCAGTCCTCCTTCCCACACTTGGAAAATCTCAGTCCAGTTTAACTTGATTTGCTTATACCAATCGTGCCCAAGGTCCTTCACCTGTCACTATGATCACTGGGAGTTGGGCAGACTGTTGCCCATAGCTTACAGGTGCCATTGAAGTGCCCACTATTTTTATCGCTTCTCCAGTATAAGTTTACTTGGCTGCAATACTTTTTGAATCGAATTGTTGGACGACAACTCTCAAGTACCGATATGTATGCTCAACTATCACAGTAGCTGATTCCCCTGCATCAACTTCCATCTTAAGAGACTTCCCATTTACCCAGAGCATTACAGTAATAGGGGCTATCTTGCCCTCTTTTTTAAAAAATATTAAACAGTGAGAGATTATTTAAATCATTGGTGCTAGACTCTTCTACATTGTATAATGACGGATTATTTAATCGGCTACTCAGGGCGGCACAGTGGTTAGCACTGCTGCCTCACAGCATTCTGATCCGGGTTCAGTTCCGGCTTTGGGTCATTGTGTGGAGTTTGTACATTCTCCGCGTATCTGCGTGGGTTTCCTCCAGGTACTCCAGTTTTCTCCCGCACTCCAAAGATGTGCATGGTGGATTGGTCATGCTAAATTGCCCCTTGGTGTAGGGGGATTAACGGGGTAAAAAGGTGGGGCATAAGCCCTGGGTGGGATAGTTGTCGGTGCACGCTCAATGGGCTAAATGGCCGCCTCCTGCAATGTAGGGATTCTATGTCCTGACTTGGCTCTGCAACAATGCCTTAAATGGCCTCTCCTATGACCAAAAAAACAGTCAACTCCCTTATGCCTGCAGAATTCAGGAGAGTGATTACCTTTATATTGGTAACATTCCATTTCAAACTTTGCAATCACCTCCCAAGATGACTGAGTATAGAAAACCACGCTTACTAAGGTGATCCCCACCCTGCTCTTCGATTGTTTCCCTGGGTCATGTGACCCTTACTCTGAAGATTGCCCCTTTTAAGGATCAATCACCACAGGCATGCTCCGCACAATATAAAAAATGTTCTAATGAGCAAAGCTTTGAAGTATTGTGAGGCGGCTAAAGATGGTCTTCGAGAGGGCATAGGCTGGTGGAATGGGAGGACTCATCGTGGCTGAAGTTTAATGCAAAGAAGTGCAAAATGGTAGTTTTTGCTAGGAGGAATATGGAGAGGAAATTCACTTTCCAAAGAGAACTGAGGGATTGCTGTGTACTCTGTTTCACGGAGACGTGGCTCATCCCTGCTTCACCAGACAGTGTCCTTGAATCAGAGGGTTTCTCAATCCATCGAATGGACCGCACAGCGGCCTCGGGCAAGGCTAGGGAAGGTGGGGTCGGCTTCCTAATCAACACCTCGTGGTGCCTAGACGTAGCAACACTGGCAACTTTCTGCTCCCCAGACCTAGAATACCTGGTGCTAAAATGCCGTCCTTACTACTTTCTGTCCTGTCTGGAGACGATACACATCTCTCTAACCTGAGCTTAACACTCTCTCCACTCACATTGTCTGTACCTTTAAGACTTGATTACCTGTAAAGATTCGCATTCCAATCATTATTTTGTAAATTGAGTTTGTGTCTTTATATGCCCTGTTTGTGAACAGAACTCCCACTCACCTGACAAAGGAGCAGCGCTCCGCAAGCTAGTGGATTTTGCTACCAAATAAACCTGTTGGACTTTAACCTGGTGTTGTGAGACTTGTTACTTTGTTTACCCCAGTCCAATGCCGGCACCAAGCTAGAGTCCCAGGCTAGCCGCACTGACCCCTGCCGACTGCGGCATGGTCTGCAAGACGTAACAGGCTACAAGATGAAGGCATGTAAAATCGCCGGCTCCAACGTACTCCTCCCTGATTAGCTCAATGCATTCTACGCCCCTTTTGAGCAAGAAGTCAGCGAGAGCATGCCATCCATCCTGGAAGTCTTGGATGAACCTGTATCTGGGGTCACCATTGTAGATGTCAGAGCAGCTTTCTCGAAGGTCAACCCACGGAAAGTGACTAGCCCGGATGGGATACCTGTGAGCATTCAGATCCTGTGCGGATCAGCTGGTGGGAGTATTCACAGATATCTTCAGCCTCTCTTTACAAAACTGAGGTCCCTACCTGCTTCTAAAAGATGACCATCATCCCAGTATCTAAGAAAAACTAAGCAGCGTGCCTTAATGACTATCGGCTGGTGGCTCTGACATCCATCGTTATGAAGTGCTTCGAAAGGCTAGTCACGGCACGAATCAATTCAGCCTCCCGGGCTACCTGGATCCACTACAGTTTGCCTATTGCTGCAACAAGTCCACAGCAGACACCATCACCCTGGCCCTGCACTCATGATGTGGAGATGCCGGCATTGGACTGGGGTAAGCACAGTAAGAAGTCTCTCAACACCAGGTTAAAGTCCAACAGGTTTATTTGGTAGCACAAGCTTTCGGAGTCTCGCTCCTTCAGGTGAGTCAAGTGCACTCAACCGTGGAACACCTAGATAACAAGGACACCTATGTCAGATTCCTATTTATTGATTACAGCTCAGCCATCAACACCATTATTCCCACAAAACTCCTATCTCCAAACTCCATGGCCTGGGCCTCAGCACCTCCCTCTGCGACTGGATCCTGAACTTCCTAACACACAAACCACAATCAGTAAGGATAGGCAACAACACCCCCTCCACGATCATCCTCAACACCGGTGCCCCACAAGGCTGTGTTCTCAGCCCCCTACTATACTCCTTATACACCTATGACTGTGTGGCCAATTTCCCCTCCAGTTTGATTTTCAAGTTTGCTGACGACAGCACCGTAGTGGAATCTCAAACAATGATGAAATGGAGTATAGGAATGAGATGGAGAATCTGGTGAACTGGTGCAGCAACAATAATCTCTCAATGTCAAAAAAACTAAGGAGATTGTCATTGACTTCAGGAAGCATAAAGGAGAACATGCCCCTGTCTACATCAATGGGGACGAAGTAGAACGGGTCGAGAGCTTCAAGTTTTTAAGTGTCCAGATCACCAACAACCTGTCCTGGTCCCTGCCTTGCCAACAGTATAGTTAAGAAAGCCCACCAACGTCTCTACTTTTTCAGAAGACTAAGGAAATTTGGCACGTCAGCTACAACTCTCTCCAACTTTTACAGATGCACCATAGAAAGCATTCTTTCTGGTTGTATCACAGCTTGGTATGGCTCCTGCTCTGCCCACGACTGCAAGGAACTACAAAAGGTCGTGAATGTAGCCCAATCCATCATGCAAACCAGCCTCCCATCCATTGACTTTGTCTACACTTGCCGCTGCCTTGGCAAAGCAGCCAGTATAATTTAAGGACCCCACACACCACGGACATTCTCTCTTCCACCTTCTTCCGTCGGGAAAAAGATACAAAAGCCTGAGATCACGTACCAACTGACTCAAGAACAGCTGCTTCCCTGCTGCTGTCAGACTTTTGATTGGACTTGCTTTGCATTAAATTGACCTTTCTCTACACCCTAGCTATGACTGTAACACTACATTCTGCACTCTCCATTCCTTCTCTATGAACGGTATGCTTTGTCTGTATAGTGTGCAAGAAACAATACTTTTCACTGTTAATACATGTGACAATAATAAGTCATATCAAATCAAATGCTCAATTTTAATGGGCCTACAGACCTAGGGTCATATGTGCACAAATTGTTGAAGGTAGCAGGGCAGGTTGAGCATGGTTGAAAGGAATGTGGAATCCTGGGCTTTCTGAATAGAGTACAAAAGAAAAGAAGTTATGATGTTTTCTAAAGCGCTGGTTCAGCCTCAACTTGAATCCAAATCTGGGTACTGCACTTTCGGAAGTCTGTGAAGGCTATAGAGATGGCCCGGAAATTATTGATAAGAATGTTTCTAGGGATATGGATTGTTGATTCAGTTACATGGATTGATTGGAGATGCTGGGGCTGTTCTCAGAAGAGAAAGTTGAGAGGAAGTTTGAAAGGGATGTTCAAAATCATTAGAGGCCCAGACGGAGAGAAACTGTTCCATTGGCAGAGGAATCAAAAACCAGAGCACACCGATTTAAAGTCTATGACAAAAGAACCAAAAGTGACATGAGGAAGAACTTCCTTACACAGCCAATGGTTACAATCTGGAATGAACTGTGGTAAAGGTGGATTCATTTTTGGCTTTCAAAGGGGAACTGGATAAATGCTTGAAGGGGAAGAAATTTTGAAGGGCCACAGGGCAAGGAGTGCGGCAAGCAAAATTGCTATTGTATTAACCGGCATGGACTGGACAGGCTGAATGGCTGGCCGCCTCTTGTGCTGTAGTCACTCCATGATAGAGGCCAGAATTAGATGGTGCAGATATGACTTGTGGGGCTGGAGCGATTACAGAGAAAATGAAGAGCAGGGCCATGCAAGGAATGAAAAATAAGGATGAGAATTTTAAAATTGAGGCATTGCTTGACTGGGAAGCAATGGGGCTCAGCAAGAATAGGGGTGACAGATAAAGGAGAATGTAGGCAGCAGAGCTCAACATGACATCAAGTTTACAAAGGATAAAGTTAGGGAGATCGTCAGGGAGTGCATTGGAATATGTCCAGAGGGGACAAAGGCATGGATGAGGGGTTCAGCAGTGGATGAGCTGAGATGGGTCAGAAGCTCATCTCTGGATCAAGTATGATAAAGTTGTAAACAGTCTGGTTCAGTCTCAGAAATTGAGTTGATAGCTAGGGGCTGAAGTTTGCGATGGGGATTAAAGACAATGGCTTTAGTCTTTCAAATATTTATTTGGAGGAAAATTCTCAGATGATCAGTCTGATAATTTGGCAATAGTGAAGAAGTCGAGAGAGGTTGTGGTGAGGTCGAGCTGGGTGTTGTCAAAGCATATATGAAAACTAGTGCAATGCTTTTTTAATATCTCCCAAGGGACAGTTGAGTAGATGAGAAATGAGTGGGCCAAAGATAGATCCTTGGGGAACACCAGAACTAATGCTGCGTGTGTGGAAAGAAAAGCCATTGCAAATGATATTCTGGCTATGATTAGACAAAAATGAAACCAATTGAGTGCAGTCCCATCCAGTTGGTCGGTCATGGAAAGGTTTTGGAGGAGGAAAGAGTGCACTGCTGTGTCATAGACTCTGGCAAGACAGCAAATTGAACTAGGACAGAAATTTACCTTTGTTACTGTCACTATTTGTGACTTTGATCAAAGCTATTTATGTACTATGGTAAGGATGGAAATTAGATTGGGGGCATTCATTTACGGAGTTCAGGGCAATGTTTTTTCTTCAGTGACTTTTGGAGGAAGGAAAATGCTTGAATTTATATAGCGCGTTTCACAACCATCGGACATCTCAAAGTGCTTTACAGCCAATGAAGTACTTTTGAAGTGCAGCCACTGTTTTGTAGGAAATGTGACAGCAAATGTGTGCTCAGCAAATTCTCACAAACAACGTGATAATGATCAGAAAATTATAAAAGCAAAATATTGCGGATGCTGGAATCTGAAACAGAAAATGCTGGAAAGTCTCAGGTCTGACAGCATCTGTGGAGAGAGAATAGAGCCAACGTTTTGAGTCTGGATATGTTTTATAAGAGCATGATATTGCAGATGCTGGAGATCTAAAATAAAAATAAGGTGCTGGAAAAATCTCATCAGGTCTGGCAGCATCAGTGGAAAGAGAAACAGTTAATGCTTCGAGTCACATATGTCTCTTCAAAACTGAAGAGAAGTCAAAATGTTTTTTTTTGGAAAATAGAGGTGGGGGGAGGAAAATCTTTTTACTGAGGTTGATTGAGGGATAACTTTTGGCTATGACCCCAGGGTTAACTCTCCTGTTGTTCTTCAAGTTAGCTCCATGGGATCTAATGCATCCACCAAGCAGATAGATAGATGGGGCTTCTGTTTAACATCTCACCTCAAAGATGGCACCTTTAACAGTTCCGTGTTCCTTCAATACTGCATTGGAGTGTCAGCCTAAATTTTTGTACTCAAACCCTGGAGTGGTGTATGAACCCAGAACCTCGTAATTGAGTGAGTATGCTATCACTGCACTGAAAGCTGGAGCCTGAGATCAATTGGTCCAGTCTATTTCCAGATTAATTGAAGCAGTAAGTGCAGTCTGTTAACAATCGCTATTACGTAACATTCATGGCACACAAAAAACCCCAGACAATTTGGCTCAATTGTCCTCTGGTGATTCTGCTCATCAGGAACCTTCTCCCACCCTATTTCATTCAACCATTTCTTTCCGTTCTTTCCTCTGTCATGTAGAGCTAGCTTCCCCTTAAGTGCATTCAAATTATTTGCCTCAACTATTCCATGAGGTTCCACACTCTAACCATGCTCTGGGTGAAGTAGTTTCTCCTGAATTATTAAATTTATTAGTCAAAATCTGACTCCTAGTTTTGGACTCCTACAATTGCAAGCACCTTGATGCATAGTACCTGCATCTTCCCTGGATCAAAAACTTAACAAGCTGGTTCTTACTACTTGCTACTTGGGGTACGGTTTCGACTTCTCTCTGAAAAAGGAGTTACCATCACCAATTCCATGTTTTTTCTTCTAAATAGCAATGTAAAGGGTACAAAACTCTCCAATGCATTTTCACGGCATGGTGGCACAATGGTTAGCACTGCTGCCTCACAGTGCCAGGGACCTGGGTTCGATTCCCGGCTTGGGTCACTGTATGGACCCACGTTCTCTCCATGTTTGCGTGAGCTTCCTCTGGGTGCTCCGGTTTCCTCCCACAGTCTGAAAGAAGTGCTGGTGCACTGACCCGAACAGGTGTCGGAGTGTGGTGACTCGGGGAATTTCACTAACTTCATTGCAGTGTTAATGTAAGCCTTAACTTGTGACTAATCAATAAACTTTAACTTTTCTAAGGCACAATCTATGCATTGCTCGTATCAAGAATGGAAGTTTGGCCTTTTTCTCTTGATTTAAAACACGTGTATGCAGAAGTTCATTCAAACACTGGTTTTCATGTTGATGCAGGAAAATGTCTTGCGAACAAGATTGATACTTGTAGAACTGGATTAGCTAACGAAAGTAATCAGATCCAGTTGAAGCAGTGATTGAAGTTTGAGACTTGTTGGCTGGCTCAGAGATAGAAAAGTCATGTGTTAGAAATGTTGGGTAAGGAATGAACAATGAACATAGCTTTTATAGCAGTAGTAAATTTGGTTCTTGCACTGTGGTTTATGTATGTCCTATAAAGTAATGTGTAGCTGTTCAAATTAAAATTTCCCCCTCCCCTACCTGCAAATGAAAGTAGTTACAGCCAGAAAATACATCCAACAATTCAATCTTTTATCAGACATGCCGAGTAATTGGTTTATTGCTTATTTAATGTCCCAGACACTCCTAAATATCCCTGAAGATTTGTAGTCATTTCAAACAGCCATATGTTTTTCCTGTCCATAATCAGTGCACTTGTGTCCCATGTACCAACCCATTTCTACCTGTATTTCTTACTGCACTTGCCAGCTCTTCACCAGCAGAGATGTTACAAAACATTTGTGGGTGGAGATAGAAATAGCATAAATTCCAGAGGCTGGATGTGGGCTCTGGCTAAAGATTGGGCCACTTCTGGCAATGTTGTAACAAATTCCTGTCATGTCCTGCTGGCTTACGTAAAATTACTAAGCTTCTTGAACTAAAGCTAGTGCAAGCAATGTAAATGGTGGATAGGAGCAGACCGTACAAGAGGTCATAGATATACTTAAAACGAACTGGAACATGGTCATTGCAATTTAATGTTTTAAAAAAAAGTGCGAAGGGATTTGTAACAAAAAATGAAAGTTTTCAAAGGGATGCAAGAACCAAGAGACCTGGATGTTCAGATCGACGAATCTTTGAAAGTGGCATGACACGTTGATACATCTGTTTATTTTTTAAAGCATATCTTTGCCTTTATAAAAAGAGGTATAGAGTCAAAACCAAGGAAGTTATGGTAAATCTTTATAAATCACTGGTTAGACTTCAACTGGAATACCACGTCCACATCTGGGTACATCATGGGCATGAGGGGGTGCAGAGGATCAGAATGGTACCAGGGATAATGAACTTCAGGTAGTTCTGTAATCTGAGTTTTCTACCTAAGGCAGAAGAGGTTCTGGGGAGAGTTAACATAATTATAGAGTGAATAGGAAGAAACTGTGTAAATAAGCAGACATCGCCCAATTTAAGAGAATTGACAAAACAAACAGGCGGGAGATGAGTACTTTATAGTTATGATCTGGAATGGATTGCCTGAAACAGTGATGGAAGCAGATTCAGTAGTAACTTTGGAAAGGAAATTGGATCTATACTTCTAAAAAACATTTGCATGGCTATGAGGAAAGGGGGGGGAGAGAGAGAGATATATATATATATTTGGATAGCTCTTTCAAAAAAAAAACCTGACACAGGCAGAATGAACCGAATGGTTCCCTTCTGTGCTATACGATTCTATGATGGTTGCTGTAAATCAGGATTTAGCTGTCCTGCATTTTGAAGTTGGTAACTAAATTGTTATTTATAAAACAATAATTATTTACAAATGGCTACAAACCTCTAAGGTTGGAACAATATAATCATTTAAAATGCTATCCATTATTGTGAAAATACCACTTTTTTAAATAGGAAGGAATAGGTTCTGAAAATTTGTGAAGTCCAATTATTTTTTGGCATTGGTACAGTAGAACACTTTTAAGGAAATTGTTTTCCTGCTGCTGTGGTCTGACTTAACTTTTTTCCCAGTGTCTATGTTCAGGTCTATTCAGCTATGTGCTATAGATTTTTAATGGGATTGGTAAATGAACATCACTTTGGGGAAAGGAAACATATATTTGGGTTTTTAGTAGTGCTACGCTATGGAATGGCATCTACTAGATTGACACCAGTGACTGCGTAGGGCCATCAAACATTTCTAGCAAGAGGAGAGTACAAAAACTTGGAAAAGTGAAATGCAATGGAGTGTGGTGTTAACAGCCTGCAACTATCCATTATTAAAAGTATTTTCATTCTCTCCAACATGTGCTGTGTCAAATGTTTTATAACCAGAACTAGATGCATTGAACTACTCCCCAGTCATCAGCTTAATTACAAAGGCTTAGGAGTGCACTATAATGGCACAGCATGACGCACCAGCTGGGCTTTCCTCCTTGGAAGGAAATGCTAGGTGGTGTGGCCAATATCAGGAAATTGATTTGAGGGACTTTTGCAAAGTTGCTACCATCCTCCCATTTATTGCATACCACAACAAACTTATTAGCTTTGCCACCATATACAGCCTTTTGAGTTTTATTTGGACGCAGTTGATGTTTGTTTATCAGTCCAGATTTTTAATTATAAGTCCATTAAAGTTGCAGGCCTGACCTAAATTACACTGAAGTGCGTCCCAGTGTTTGCACATCACCCCTTCCATGGTAGCAGAGTGAATGACACATTTTAAAGTGTCGTACAATACACTATTTTAAAAAAAACTTACCAGTAGTTACTTGGTACTATAATGAAAATTAAGTTGGAAGCAAGGACCATTTTTTAAGTTTAAAATTTCAAGCAGGCCACTCTTTACTGAGGGCAAGCTTTTAAAGTATATTAGTGCCAGATTGCTTGATGTTATATGTTTGGACAATTTTAAGATTTTCTTTGCATGTGTTTGAGTACTAAAACTAATATGTGCAATAAAACTGCCATTAAACCAAGTTACTTGGAAATGTGTACGTACATTAAGGGTTTATTTCAAAATTTGTTACATTCAATTTGAAAATTGTTGATAATATTAAAAGGTTAACACCGTATTTTAATTAGTGTTACGCTTTTTTTAAAAAGTTCTTTATGGTGGGTTTGAATCTTTTGATCTGAAATACAAGACCTCTTTAATACAGATAAGTGATTTGTAAAATGTTTGAGTAGTGGATTATGGATTGCATGTGGTTTACAATTATTTGAAACTATGGACAGCTTTTCTGTTCATGTTTGACATGTATAACATTGCTTTAGGGTGACAGAAGCTGGCTCGTTATTTTATAGAAATCTCCTAGCACCTTAATCACTTCTCTTTCATCAATACAGCTTCATGCTGCCACATCTGACTGCCATTAGTCAACTGAGTGGACACAGCTGGTTACGGTTTAAAATGTGAACAAAATAAAGTAGTAGTTCTTTCAAGCTTGCATGAATTGGGAGCTTTGTAATATAGTCCAGATCAAGGGTCCTCATTCCTTAAGATGAAGGAAAGGCTTTAAAAAGCACCAGTCACTGCCAACTGTTACCAGTTACCCAAACCAAGTAACTGGAGGAAAATGCAATTTCATAACTACTTCAAGTACTAAGTTCTCTTGTAAAATATTTGTATTATGGGCCTTGAAATCTATTGATGTTTAGATCATTAAGGTTACAAGTCAAGGTTAACTTGTCTGAACCAAAGTCTTGGATTATATGTAGAAAAATAAAAACCTTTGGCGGGTGCCAAGGTTCTGATACAACACTGAAGTGAAAAGAATGAAAGTGACATTTGGGCTAAGAAGCTTATTGGATCTTTAACTTAAAATTTGTGTAAATTAACAGAAGAGGCCTAGATTTTTGCTCCTGGTTTGGTGCAGCAGAGATAGGAGAACTCCCAGCTCCACGAAGCCAACTCTCAAAATGGTTATTTGGGTGTCACATTTTTGGTTTGGGAGTGCGGGTTGGGATAGAAGTCAGTGTGGCAATCTTGGAAGAATTGAGGAGAATGCTGGGTGTGGAAGTGGGCTGGGCAGAAGGCATGCCTCAAGTCTATGACACTGTGTGCCCAAAATATTTTTTAAAAACAAATGAAACATCCTTCCATCCTCCCCTCCCACTCCCCAAACACACCCCAATCCCCATCTACACCACCTTGTGCCCCACCAATATCTTGTGGCCCCTCATTACTCAATGCCAAGCTATACTTCCCACTCACCCCATAACCCTTTATAATCCAATGCCACCTTGGTATCAATCGTGGTCCCCACCCATCATGCCAACTCAGCTAGTACCTATCATGGGCAGGCCTTGGGAACCATGTAGAGATAAAATGAAGTTCTAATTGCCTATTGCAGACTTAACTATATTGAAAAAAACACTCATTCATTAAAAACCCATTTATTACATTTACATTCCTTCAACTAAGTAACAAATATTTAATTTAAATGCATAATCCTTATAACAAGCATTGCAATTTATAGTCCAACATTAAACAATCCATAACCACTTGCAGCTATCAATCGAACTGTGAAATGATTGGCACCCTACTGTGGTAATGGATGGCTGTGAAATCAGTCACTTGGCAATAATCCAGTAATGGAAACACTCGGGTTTATCTCAACAGATGAGTGAAATAGCAAGGTGTTTTTTTAACAATTAGGACGGCACTTTTAAATGCCTTGACAACTCCTTTTGACTATCCAAACAAATCTACAAAGTCCAGATCTGCTCTCTCCAGGTCTATTCTGCGCATTTGTGTTTTACACCCTAAGACTATCATCATCCCTTTTCTGTGAAGGCATCTGATTATTTAAACAGCTGCCTCTGTAAAATGTGCCTCATCCCATTCCTGTGCAGATGGGAAGTGCTGTGTTCGGGGATGAGACTTGGGATTTTTGTGCTGTTCTATTTTTCCTCACGATGAAGAGGCTCTTCGTTGTGACGAAACTCGGGGTCAATATTTTTAATTGTTTCTTCACAAACTTAGTAAAAATTAAATTGAGATATTCAAACTATATGTTATAAATGGTTTTGATAAAATAATTTATACTTTTTATAGAAATTAATTTTGATTTTCCTTTTTAGCTACTGAAATTTGTCCCTGAGAAAAGTGATGTTGATGTGTTGGAGGAACACAAGCATGAAATTGAGCGCATGGCAAAAGCAGACAGATTCTTGTACGAAATGAGCAGGTATGAACATCAAAACAATGCAACCAGAAATCCATAGGCAAAATAGTTAAGTGGCACAGTGCTTTTGTCTGTCAACATGCTGTTCCCTATGCTATTAGGGCATGTATTTTTGACTGCAAATTCCCCAAGTGGGAATCCTTGTGTTAGCTAAAGAGGTAAATTGCAGGGCACTCTTCAGGGAAATTGTAATCTGTTCAAATATTTTTTCATTTTGGACAGAAAAAGAGAAAAAGGGGATAAAGGAATGCTTTGATCTTGGTAGAGACCAATAACATTTTTAAATAGACATTCAAAATCTTAGTTCTTTGCTAGGAGAATACAGTCACAAAATTCCAATCTTTAAAACAGAAGATTTTTTCCATACAAGAGTTAAAAAAGAAACGTTAAATACTATCTACCCTTTATGCTAACATCAAGAATTAATGAGTTAAACATGAATTAACAGACAAATTGTGATTGAATATAAACTATGAATCACATGTCAAATGGCAGATGTAACTAAAATACGTTTTGCAAATTAATTGAGCAATCCACTCAGATTTTTGCCATCACACTCACTCTCAAAGTCCTGAACACTCTGTCTTCCTCCCAAAGCATTTCAGTTCCTCTCCTTTTTAGCAATTGGTCTAATCTCCAGCCAACAGCAGTGCATAACCAACCCAAGTTCCACAGGCGCATTCTTCACCGCAAATGGCACACATCTGCAGAACCTGTTTGACTTCGTCTGGGAGAGGCCCATCAATGTTACCATGAAGAAACAGCAACTGCTGCAGCAAATTCTCAGGCTTCTGGATCTGGATACTGCCTTCCTCAAGTCTCCTTCACCTTGCCTGCACTCATCAACTTGTAATGCCCAGTTCAGACTGATCTGTGTCCTTCTATGAATTTTTAAATAAGTTCAATTTGCCAGAAATTTTGGCTTTCAAACTTCAAGTTTGTTTTTATTTCCTTAGAAACTGGGAGAGTCTTTTTCATTCCTCTGCTGTTTCCCTTTCTGTTCCCTTTTCAGTTTGGTTTTAGTTATGATCTGTCTCAAAAAATACAAATTAAGTTTAAAAACACATTCTCTCAAGAACCTGAGCAAAGATTTAATGTGCTAAAGCAGTTGTATTCCTTTTAAGTCAAAACTTCCTGCAGTCAATAAAAGTGCTCAAATGCACAAAGACTTTGTTTTGTTTCTTGAAACTGAACTATAGTCAGAAGCAAATGTTTTTTGTACTTGATATGTTAGGTAGTAATTTTATTTGGTAATGTTATAGACCAAAAGATTTTAGATACATTTCTGATAATTTGATACTGTGGAGACTGGCAACTGTTCAAACAAATTACTTTAAGGAGTAGACTTGAGTACTAAAGGGGTGAAATTTGGCTTCTGTGGGGGTGAAAATGAACAGTAACAGATTGCTATCAGTTTTAGAGCCTACCCCCATTCACCTTTCCATTGAATGGAAAGAAAGAAAAATTTTCTGAGTACACAATGAGTGATTAATTTCATTTTGTGATCAAAGCTGAATTTCACCCCCAAAGACTTAAATAACTGGAAGTAGCAGGTTGATTTAGAACTCCCTTATTTGTGTGTGTAAAGGATATTAGTTTTTCAGGTATCTGATTTAAAATACATTTAAGTTTGGGGATGTCACACCCTAATGTAAAATGTCATTGGTAGAAAGAATGTGCACATTAATGTTGGAATGATCTGATTTGATTGCTTAGTGCATGTTCCATCTGAAAATTGTTGTCAATACTCTGTTCATGTTTACATGGATTGATTTTTTTTTTTGAAATGTCATTAGAATTCCTCACTACCAGCAAAGATTACACACCCTGTATTTCAAGAAGAAATTTGCTGAAAGAGTTGCTGAGGTTAAACCCAAAGTTGAAGGTACATCTTTTGCTCTTATCATCCTTCTTGCTATACAATGGCTTTTAGCCCTGTCAGCATTCAAACAAGGCGAAACAAGCATCGTGACTTAAGAATCAGCAATGAAAAACTGTTGTCATTTCTTTCAATATTGCATGTGGCAAGCTTATGCTGTTTATATTGTCTAGCTGTGTGTTAAAATACTGCCAGTAGACTTGCAATAAGCATATTTTTATTTAGTGCATAAAATTTGCAACATTCAACCAAAAGGTTCAATGGTTTTTGGTTCGTACGTGTAAACACAATACATTTTACCAGAGTACTGCTACACCCAATTACATTTCCTTCTGGTACTGGTTCACTCCAGTGTACTGCGCCCATACAAGAATTATAACTTCAGTATGTTTAAAGCTTTTTAACTAGAGGAAGTTTCCACTAAAATTATCTGGAGACATGCTGATAGAAAGTATAAAGTAATTGGAACTTTGGTTTGTCCACCTCAATGAACCCCCACTCTTGTAGAAAACTAAAATTGGTGAATGATTGAGAACCCTCAAATTTTAACGTTCCACAAATAGTACCCAAAACATTAGAATTAAAACATTGTTTGCCGACATGCCAAATTCTTACCTGGTGTGAACTTCAAGGTGTAAAACTGTCCACTGAAGATAGTCTCACAACTTGCAGTTTTGATGCATATTCATATATTTCTGATGCAGATCAACATTACCACCGCAGTGGCAATGATGTATAATTATTTACTAAAGTATATGATGGGGATGATTTTCCATGGGCTTCTATTCATCTGAATTAACTTTGGCAGATGACCTGCAAAAACCCCAAAAAGACGCCATCTTCCGTGGCTCCTGCATCAAATTATGGCTGAACAGGAGAGCCCCACCAGAAGTTCAACTTTTTAGTGCTTGCTGAAACTGTGATGGTTAAGTATTGTCCAGAGTTTGTTGTTGCAAGGCATCCAACATGTCTGCCTTTGCCGATTTAGGGTATTTTGTGTGGTAAGTTGATATCGCCACAAGGGAAACAAGGCATCTGTACACTGATAGAATGATGCTTGAGGAAAGTGAGTTGCTAGATCAGTCATGTACCAAGGGGCCTTTAACTGTAGTATGGAAACTTCCTACACAAAATCTGCTCTTTTTTTTTGCAGCTGCTGAAAGGGCTCTGTTAGGTTGAAGCTTTACATGAGCTTCGGGCTAAACCATGCTTTTATCCAGTTAGGTTAAATAGTATATCAAAATTGTAGGGCAGGGTATTTGTGCTAACTACACCCCAAGCAGGTTGAAATGGGTGAAAATATGTTCAGCCATTTGTTTCATTGGAAAGAACGTTAATGAAAGTAATTGTTAAATCATTTGTGCAATAGTTGAAAAATTGACTCCTCCTTGTATTAAATTCAGAACCTCTCTCAATATCCACAAATTTTGATTCGAGATTTAAGTGCATGAATTTTAACCAGCACAAGTTGAAAAATCAAATGGCACTCAATTTAACCACTCAGCGACCAGTAAAAATACAGGATTAAAACATACAAATATAATATTTTGTATGTAGTTACAGAATTTGCAACATTTCATGCAGTATGTTTTTCTGGAGGAGCCAATCAGACACCTGGGCCACGATATTGGGGGTGGGGTTAAGGAGGTTGTTGTGGGTGATTGGGATCTGGGGGCAATACCTGGCCAGGCTGGGGACATGGATGCTCTGCCGATATCAGCAGGGTTTCATTTCAATATAACAATTCAGATTCCTGCCTGTCAGCCAGACAAATTGACAATCTGGTTGGCAAGTGGGAAATTGCTGCAGCAGGCTGCTGTAGGGGACTGTTGGTGGAGAGAATGGATGCTGTCGGTGGGTTTGGTCGCTCGGGGCTGGGCAGGAGGGGAGAAATATTTTGGCCATGATTGTGAGGGAGGATCTGGCTGCAATCGAGGTACCGGGCGTGGTGTGTGTAGCCCAGCGCAACAAAGGCTCCAAGGCTTCCTTGTGAGGACCACAAGGATACATGAAAAATCAGTTCAAAATTGAGCATCCTCTGGCCCAGGATCTGGCTGCAAGCAGATTTTCCCTGATGTGGGAGCTGACATTTTACCCTCCACCTGTCTATTTCAGCCTCGGCCTGAAATTGTAGATCAGGTCCTGATATCATTTAATCTGATCTGCAAATTTAAGATAGGAATCTGCTTCCTTCCTGTGGTTGTTCTGCTTGCCTGTTCAACTGAGATTAATATGGAAGCATTGCATGATCAAAGTGGAATCGGTGAGGGTAACTGATTCTTGTTAATTTAGTTACCCTTTGCCTGGTTTCCACCAGGAAAGAGCAATTAAAATTGGGCCTTTGGAGTTGAGCAGTACCAGCCAAGCTAAATCTCTCAAGGTCAAGTGGTTATAGGTATTTATGAACATACAAACTAGGAACAGGAGTAGGCCATTCAGCCTCTTGAGCCTGCTGTGCCATTTGATAAGATTATGGCTGATCTAATTGTGGCCTCAACTTTTACCCCTCCAGTCTACCTCCTTTAATTTTTGATTCTCAATCTACCTAACTCTGCCTTAAAAATATTCTATTATCCAGCCTCCACTTACTTTCCTACTTACCTTTCCGTCATCAACAAATTTAACCACAAATTCCCTTCAAATCATTGATATAGATTGTAAATAGCTATTTTCCAATCTGATGGGATCTTTTCAAAACCCAGGAAATTTTGGAAAGTCACAGAAAATGCATCTTTCTCAGCAGCTATTTATTTTAAAACTCTTTGATGAAGTCCATCATGTCCTGGGGACTTGTCAGTCTTCAGTTCTAATGGTCTTCTCCGTAGCCTTTTCTTGGTGGTTGTAATTGTTTCAAGTTCCCCTCACCCTTTCACTTCCTGATTTACAAGTATTTCTGGGTGTTATTTGTGTCTTCTACAGTGAAGGCAGACACAAAATATCTGTTCAATGCTTCTGCCATTTCCTTATTTGCCATTATTAATTCCCCAGATTTGCTGGAGGACCAAAGCTCATTTTAGAAACTCTTTTCCTTTTAAATACTCGTAGAAACTCTTGCAATTTGGTTTTATATTTCTAGCTAGTTTTCTCTTGTACTCTAATTTTGCCCTCATTTTTTTAGTCATTCTTTGCTGGTTTTTAAATTCTGTCGAATCTTCTAATCTTGGCACAAGTACACTTTTTCTTTCAATTTGATACCATCTTTAACTTAGTTATGGATGGTGCATCTTTCAGCTCAAGTCTTTTGCACTGGAATGTATATTTGCTGAGTGTTATTAAGTATCTCCTCAAATGTCTGCCTCAGTATCTCTACTCTTCTATCCTTTAACCTAATTTCCTAACTCACTTTAGCCCGCTCTGTCTTCATACCCTTGCAATTGTCTATAATTAATCAAGTTTAAAATACTAGTCTTAGATCCACACTTCTCACCCTAAAACTGAATATGTAATTCAATCATGTTATGATCATTGCTTTGTAAAGGCTCCTTTACAATGATGTCATCAATCTTGTCCCATTACATGTTACCTGGTCTAAAATAGCCTGCTCTCCGTTGGCTCCAGAATATCTGCTCTAAGAAATTGTCCCAAAAACACACACTATACTCCTCTTCCAGACTATCTTTGCTGATCTGATTCATCCAGTCTATATGGAAGTTAAAATCAGCCATGATTGTTGCTGTACCTTGTGGTTCAAAACATTAAACTTTTAGGTCATCTAATTCAAACGAGGGACAGAGTATTTAAAATAAGCAAGCAAGTATTATACCATATTCTGAGCAATCTTTGTGGAAATGTAATTGTACGACAGATTTCAGTAAATGTCAGCCCAGACAAAAAACATTACTTATTCATGTGACTTAATAACATTGCTATTGTGCCGTTTCAATGCAAATCGCAAGTAGATTCAACTCTCAAAATTTCTAACAAAACTCTCTGGACCAATTTAATTCAAGGACTTGAATCTCTTTCCCATGCCTAGAACGCAACAATCAAGTTTCAAGACTATCAGATGAAATTTGCAATTAGAGATGCATTTTTAAATAAATATTTACATTGAGTGAGATGTAATCAGGGATTACTATAAAGCCTGGTAGATGGAGTTTATAATGAGCTAGGAAACATAGAAAGTAGGAGTAGGCCTTTCAGACCTTCAAAATTTCTCCGTCATTCATCGTGATCATGGCTGATCATCCAACTCAGTAACATGTTCTGGTTTATTTCAGTTGTCAGAATTTTCCAGCCCTTCCCGTTGGTAGAATCTTCTGGTCCCGCCAATGGCAACCCCCTATGACAGGTTCTTCAGTGGCAGAGGGTGCAAGCCATGCAAAAACCCACAAACGTTGTCGGGACTGAAAAAACCCACCACCAGCCAGTGGCAGGCCACCTCCAATGCCACAAAACGCACCCAGTGACAATTTAAAGTAATCTGGTGTAAATTTACCCTTCCATTTTTGCAAAACCACCGTTGCTTATTGCATGTTTTTAAATAACATCAGAACATGTTTTGAGTTTCATTTCAATTTTGTTGCTTAAAGCTTTAGTCCGCTTAATTTTAAATATTTATGTACCTCAGTTAGGATTTGGTATACTAATAACAGACCTCCTTTCACTAACGTGACTTCTTTTTCTTGTTTTCCAGCTATTCATTTGAGTTCCAAGGAAGTTCTGCAAAGCAAAAATCTGTTGCAGCTGCTGGAGGTGGTTTTAGCTTTTGGCAATTACATGAATAAGGGACAAAGAGGCAATGCTTATGGTTTCAAACTCTCTAGTCTCAACAAGATTGCAGACACCAAGTCCAGTATTGAAAAGTAAGACATTGCTCTTTCAAAATGAGATTGTTCATTGCTGCTTTGCCAATTTTAGAGACAGTGCAGCTCCCTGTTACATTCAATGATTTTTCTTTAGTGTTTTATGCTTTGGCTCTAGAGGCTAATGTTAAATTGAAACAAAATTGGCCTTTGAGGTTGGTCGTCCTAATGTTCAAAGCCAGGGATAGGGTTTATACGTTAACCTCTGAAATTAGTGCAACAATCTTCTTGGTCTCTTGAGTATTATGGAAATATGCCTCCATTTTCTTTTTCAAAAGTTGTGCAATAACCTTTTCATGAAAATATTTTGCAGCCCAACTCCTTTTGAATTTCAGCCCTTCAAGCCTGTTCTGCCATATCATAAGCTCATACTCCATTCACCTGCTTCATATCTCTTATGATGCGTCTGCTTAACAAGAATCTATCAATCCCAGCTTAAATTTGAATTGACCCAGCATGCATGACTTTTTGTGGAGGGTAGGCAAGAGTTCAGGATTTCTGCTACTCTGTGAAAATGGTTTTCTGCCTAAAAGCCCCAGCTCTCATATTAAAATAGTGCCCCTTGTTTTTGGATTCCCCCACCAGAGAAAATTATTTATCTATGTCTACCCAATCAAAGTCTTTATCATTTTAACTAACTCGATTAGATTTCATGATGATCTTTTAAACTTGGAGGAATGCAAACCAAGCTTATGCAACTTGGTTTCATATTATACCCTTCAAGCTCCGTTATCATTCTGGTAAATCACTGTTTTGTCCAGTTCAAAGTCAGTATATTCTTCCTAAACTACTCTACCCCTCAGTTTGGTGTTTCGTATCGGGTCTGACCAAGGCTCTGTAGAACTTGAAACATTACCTTTGCCTTTTGAATTCCAACTCCCTTGAGATAAAAGCCAACATTCAATTAGACTTTTGATTTTTTTTTCTACCTGTGCCCTTGCTTTTAATAAATTCCATTTATGGACACCTAAATTTCTTGACTCATACACAGCTTCTAGTCCCTCTCCACTGTTTCTGTCTTGGATCTGAAATGCGTGACCTCACACCTGAACTCCATTAGTCTGTTTACATCCCTTTGCAATTAAATGTTTTTATATTGTAATGTTAAATTATGCTTTTTGTGCTTTTAATGTTCCTGTATTAGAATGTGCCTTGCACAAATTTGCATTTTTCCCACTGAAATTTGTTGCTTATCCTTCCCATTCCCTCCCTGCCCACTTCATGACGCCTCAGTCTGCCCTCGTTGACATTGTGTCTTAATGTGCATCTTGTGTAATATCTCCAGAATGGTCAAATGTCAGAGGGAGCAGATTTTGCTTTAAATTAAAGATGATTACGCCGGAAGGAAGTACCTGTTTTATTCTGAACATTCAGACATTGAATGTTGAACACATCAGGGGAACTAGTTGTGTTTGGAGTTTCTTTTACATTATACTTCGGTCCAAACTGAGAAGAATTAAAATATCTTGCCCGTTTTGTGATTGCAGATGCCAAATCACTTCTAAGATTCTATGTTGGATGGTGTCGTAGATTTTTGCTGCTTTGTATCTTCGACTGATTAAAAATAATGAACATTCTTTTCCTTGTTTAAGGAACATTACTCTTTTGCACTATTTGATCACAATTTTGGAGAAGAAATACCCAAAAGTGGTGAACATATATGATGACTTGCATAGCATTCCTGATGCAGCCAAAGTAAAGTAAGTTTTCAAGATGTGTGGTTACATGATTGGAGATCCTTGCCGCAAACAACAGAAATTGTGCCCACTTTTGAGTGCTGGTGACAGCAAGGAAACAGGGTCGTGTCTTGTGATTCTTTTTTCCCTGCTGCCCCTCTGTTGTGAGCAGCATCATTTCTGTTCTGGTGTCACCTTTGATAGTATACAGCTGTAGGAGTGAAAAGCTTTGTTTCATGCAAGTGAAAAAATATCAGCAGCCCTTCTCATGGCACAGTGGTTAACACTTGCCTCACAGCACCAGGGGACCAAGGTTCAGTTCCCGGCGTGGGTCACTGTCTGTGTGGAGTCTGCACGTTCTCCCTGCATAGGTTTCCTCCGAGTGCTCTGGTTTCCTCCCACAATCCCACAAGCATTAAGTTTGCAAACTAAGTCATTGCAGGGCGCACCTAAACACTGTTCACTAGTTTTCTCCAGCTCAAACACGTTTTCTTGTTTCCATAGATGATTTTGCAGTAATAATGACAGTTTGTCAGCATTCAAGACATGCTGGTTAGGTGCATTGGACATACTAAATTCTCCTTCAGTGTACCTGAACAGGTGCCGGAGTGTGGCGACTAGGGGATATTCACAGCAACTTCATTGCAGTGAAGCCTATTTGTGACCCTAATAAATAATTTTTTTAAAACTCTGCTCTTGACTTCCATTCCTCATGCCAATTTGCCCCTAGATGAAGGATAATGTGCCAAATGCAATGCCTTTAACTTAATTCTTGGGGTATGTGCACCAGTAGCACAAACACCATTGATTACCCATCGCTGGTTTTGGTTAAGAATGTACTGGTGAGCTACCTTCTTGAATTAATGCAATCCACACGGTGAAGATGCTCCAATGGTGCTGGTAGATAGGGAGATTGTGATTTTGATCCATTTTAGAATAAGCTATGACTTGGAGGGAAAATTTTAGGTGGCAGTGTTGCCATGCACTTGCTGCCATTGTCTTTTTTAGTGGTGGAGGCCATGATCTGATAACACTGGTGGGGTGGTGTAGAGTTCAATTGGGGAGATGACTGTGTCTTGAAGCAGTTAACTTTGCCTAACTTTATAAATGCTGAATTAAAGAACAGCTCAAATGAGTGGGTTGCTTTGTGTGTTCATAACTCTTTCAGAGTTAATTTTCCATTCCAAAAGCCTTTGTCAGTATATCAACCTCTAAACTTGGGGAAGTGGGAATTAAAAAACAAAGTTTGAAGTGGAATTTAATTTTAATAATTTGAGAAGTTGTTCTCTAAATTATATCCACTTATCAGAGATGTGTTTTTTTTTTGTAGTTTGATTGAGCTGGAAAAAGAATTCAATAGTCTGAGAAGTGGTCTGAAGTGTGTGGAGAATGTAAGTATTCCCTTTACTTTTATTTGTTGTAATCCTTGTTAGATGCTTTCTTTATATATTCAAAGGAAGTCAGGGTGGGAAGCCGTGGCAGTCATTAGTGTTATCCTATTTCCTTTAACATCAAATGTGCTTCCTTCCTCGCTACATTACACATGTACCTATTCCTTCCCATATTGTGTACTTCTGCACCAGAACACCCTGATTTCTTTTTATCAAATGCACCTTTTAATAAGTTTGCTAGTTAAATGTTTTTCACATTTTACAAAATATTTCAGTGTTTTTGTTGTGCTGACACTTTGAGCTAACCAGGAGTTGTACATTGTACATGGTTCGCATTTCAGCTGCAGGATGCACATTGGCCAACTCTGATTTTGCTTGTTGCTTTTTTTGTTTGTTTTAGCTTTCCTGTGTAATTCTATTATTACACACATTTAAAAGGGGGAAACAATTTGTCACTTGTTTCTAGGGATGGTTTGTCCTTCTCTATATTCTTGAACTATATTCTTGAACTATCTTAACACATTTCATTATATTCTATGATAAATCATTTAATTGCACTTTATCAAGCTAGATTAGTTTGCATTTTGAGAATTATGCAATCTTTTAATGATATTTTAGTGCGGTTTTATAAGAATTGTGTATTGTGACAAATCAGAATGTAACATTGTAATGTCTCCCTTTCATTGTTCCATTTGGAATTCAGTTGTGGTATTTTGAAAGGAAAAGTCTGACTTTTAAGTTAAAATAAGGGCCATGTTATTTGTGCTGAAAATTATATCACTGCATCACAGATGGGAATGAGTGCACATTATTCAAAACGGGTGGCTTTTTTGTAACAAGCTTTGCTGTGATCTTTGCACTGTTCCTGTTTTCTTTGAAGCGCCAAGGATGAAAGACAGAGTGGGAGGATAGCACAAAAAAAACTTGGAAAGAGGCAATACTCTTGTTCTCTGTTTATATTATGCAGCTTTTAAAAGTGGTTTTGTATAATTGTCATGTACAGCTATCCCTTGTTTAGCTCTCCTTGTGTTTTTCAAAAACATGTTAAAGCATGTTAAACCAAAATCACTTTTGTCTAAGAAGACAATGTAGTAAGAGCCAACTTCCTGATCTGTAATTTTTACATTAAAAACTTATTGGTTGCTTTGAACCTAGCTGATCCGAAAATCCTAACTCGTACTAATTTAAGAACTCTTGATAGCTGGCCTACTCTTTCTGCTTGCCTCCCATTTGCCATCACTCAACTCCCCTCACCAATTGCCTCCCCGACCCTCCTGCTCACCACTTCCTGCCACCCATTACACTCCCTTCCACTTTCTCCTTCACCCAGTGTGTCTCGTGTCACCTCTTTCCCAAGGCCTTGCTCACTGTGAGGATTCGAGAGGAGGAAGCCAGCAAACAGGAAAATCGGTGGAGGGAAGTGGCGAGTGGGATAGGGGGACGGTCTGGGAGGAGGAAGCAGCGAGCGAGAAAAGGAGGAGCCAGAAGGAGTGCTCCAGGAGGGGGGAAAGCAGTGAAGAGGCTGTATGGTTTCAAAACGGACTGAGAATGCACAGTAGCCACACTAAAATGAAAATGGAAGCAGCATTATTCCAGGAACGTCCCTAATTTATGAATTGCACTGAAACAAAAATGTGTGATGAGAATGCACTTCAACTAGGATTACCAGTAATTGTTTCGGCAAAAGTGCTTCATCCACAATGTAACACCGTTTCCCAAAGCTAGAAAAGAGCAGAAAAACTTGACTGCTATCAGCCAGTCTGTCCCCAGCACCCCACGCCCACCCCAAAACTTCTCTGTCCTGGGTCTCAATATTGAAGGCATTTTGTAAGCACTGATCAACGATTACAACTGTGAAGATCTGTGCAGAGGGGAAATATTTAACTATGCACATTCTTAAACTAGGGTTATTGGAAAAATAGATTGCTTTATTGCTTTCCTTTCTTTTCATAGGAGCTGGAATACCAAAAATCACAACCTGCACAGTCCGGTGACAAGTTTGTCTCTGTCGTGAGTCAGTTTATCACAGTTGCAAGTTTCAGCTTCTCTGATGCAGAGGATCTTCTGTTGGAAGCTAAAGATCTGGTAAATAGCATGCACAGTTTTAAGTTTCCTTTCAATTTTGTATCCCCCACTATATAAACTCGGAGCCTTTTTTTCTGGCTTTCTTTCCTTGCACCTTTCGATATCTCTGTGCCATGGACTTGCTGAATGAGTGAACATCCTGTTGATTGCTATTGGCACTGCTCTGGCACAGCTGTAGGTACCACATTTACTACTTGCTAATGAGGAGTAGGCTACTCGCAACACTCCACACAGGAGGACTCAGATTAAAAACTATGGAGTGGGACCTCCTTCCATATCCACCATATTATCACATGGTGTCATATGATAATAACCATGGGGCAATGTAGCACTGCCATTATTAACTGGTTTTAGAATTACATAACTGAAGCCGGATATTTACTGGAAAAGTCAGTATAAATAAAATGATTTGCCATTTTTGTCTCCTGTATTATTGCAGTTAAGGTGGCTGTTTCTGGGCAGTGCTTGCACAGGAGAAAAAACTGGATCCATCAGATTAAGATCTATGGCAATGCAGCAAATGCAAAAGAAATGTTTATAGCACATATGTTTAAAAAATAACTTGTATAATATGCTATGGGAAAAGAACTGATTCAAAATGATAGCTTTTTATTATTGCAATGTTTGAACATGGTTATTTTATTAAGTAATGCTTTCTTGGACCCTGCTGCTAAGCACAGATTTTGTTGAAAATTCAATGGCAATCAGCACTTTTTTAATGTACTTTATTTTAAATACTTAATTATGATGCAAGCTTCCCTATAAATTTGGGTTTCTTGTTTGCATCCATATCAACCTAGGAAGTGAAAAGTTTCTGCCTTTTGTAGAATCCTGTTATTACTTAATATCTGAACACAAATGTTGTCCATGTAGAAATTAGCTCAGTAACCAATATATGTTTGACCACCTGGTGTTCTCAGAACTTTCTGTGGTTACACATCCTTTATGTGAATGCTTGACTACATGCCTGGTTCCTGTTTTAATAAAATGAATATGTTTGCCTCAGGACTATTAAAGAAATGTGTACAGATGGTACTAATAGTGAAACTGTATGATAAGATGGAAAGAAAAGCTACATCAAAGCAACTTCAGAAATGAATGTTTTACTAATAAAACGTTTACTATAGTTTTATGATCTAGAAAGAATTACTGAGCACCACAGTGTGTGTTACTTGTTTTACTGCTGCTTTTATTAGATCTCGACTAAGCAAAGGAAGAATAGATATGAGGAGAAAAACAAGACTAAAGAGGGAATGGGTGGCGGCCAAAGAGGCATGCTGAAATCGGCAACAAAGAATACTAACCTAACTAGGTTGCATATTAATTAATGTGGAAATCCTGCTCTCGTAATTCTGTGCACGCTATGAAACTGTCATGTAATCTTCGAAGACTCTGGTATAACTAGAGCTTTGCTGGAATACTGTAGTTGAATATGGTGGACAAGCAGTCAGCTTTTGTTTTGGATTGGGAAGACACAGAATGGTGCCAAATACTGTATTAGGATGCAGATTTCTACCATAATTTTATTGGTCTCTAGCTGATGGGCGGGGTGGAGATGGGGGCATTCTCCCAGAAGAGATTGGGAACTGGAAAATATCAAATGATTGACCAGAAAAACATTGAATGCAGTTTGGGATTGATACATGGGCAGATGAAATTCCAGCAAAACTTAAAAATTAAGATGAGGAAGAAATTTATGAAGTTTCAAATGTTTCCTGTGTTGAATATTGGTCTCGAGGAAACCTCACTTCTGTTTCACAAAATGTGAAATTTATCCATTGGGAAATTTATTATAGATATAGTCATCAGAAATAATTACATCCTGTGTTAGCAGCTGGTGCTTGGGCAAGTGCATTAGATTGCAGGTTTATATATTGAGCTGAAATCTGTGAAAAATAAGATTTGGTGTCTTGATCATAAATTGGATTTTCTGATCATGCCATTGAAAGTTTGTTTGTTTGAGCAATTTCGTCTACAGCGTAACTATATCAAATCTGCTTGCTATTTATACATTGATCTAGAAGAACTTTTTTGTTTTTTCTCCTCCATCATCACATTCCTCCCAGTTTAATAAAGCCGTAAAGCAGTTTGGAGAAGAAACTGGCAAAATACAACCTGATGAATTCTTTGGGATTTTTGATCAATTCCTCCAAGCTTTCGCAGAGGCCAAACAAGAAAATGAGAACATGAGGAGGAGAAAAGAGGAGGAGGAACGCAGGGCAAAAATGGAAGCACAGGTCAGAAGATATGAATTTGAGAGAAACTTAAACTCTAGTGTGCAAGTGATTGATTATTCATAGCCACAGACATTTCTGCTCTGCATGCTTTTCATTTTTTATAACAAATTATCAAATAATATTGCACTTTCAGATTAAATAGTTATTATTTTAGTTTTATATGTGGAAAACATTAGAAGGCAGTGGTAGGAGTGAATTTCAATTATTTTAAGCTCCATGCTTGTACTTATTAAACTCTTTAAATCCATCTGGATATTACCAGTGAATTGACTTCTAATGTTCTGCTAATCATTCCATGTCTTTGCATTTTTAAGAAAGAAAGACATTCGGTTATATAGTGCCTTTCAAAACTTTAGGACTCCACAAGATACTTTGCAACAAGTGTCATCACTGTTGTAATATTGGAAGCGCAATAAGAAATTTGCACTCGGCAAATTCCCACAAATAGCAACGTAATAATGACCAGATTTTTTTGTGATGGTGACTGATGGATAAATGTTGGCTGCAGCACGGAGGATAGCTCCCATATTCTTTATTGACAGAGTGCCATCGGTTTTATTCAAATAGCTCTGTTGTTGGCAGTTACCTCAATGCCTTGGGAAATACTCTACTTGGAGAACTGGGCATACAGTCATTTCCTCAAGCATAGTTGTTCCTTCCTGGCTTATTGTTTTCAAAGTATGAAGTGAACTCAGCTTAGGTTAGGATGTAACAGATATTTAAGTCCAAAGGACCATTTACAGATTTCTAGCAAAACCGCTGAGTTGGTGATGCTACTTGGTTTATATTTGTTTCTTGTTTCTATTATAACTAATTACAAGTTTTTATGATACCAGTTTTCTGGGTGCATTTCACACATGGCCTGAAGTGATTTTCATTTTGGTCAGTCCGTAGTCTGGTTATTTTTTTTGAAAATGCATTTGCAAATGTAATGTTCATAAGATCAGAAGAACAGGAATAGGCCATCTGGCCCTTTGAGCCTGTTCCACTATTCAGTAAGATATGGTTGATCTGATTGTGGCCTTAACTCTCCCGTAACCTTCGACTCCCTTGTCAGGCAAAGATCTAGCTTGCCTTGAATATATTCAATGACCAGCCTCCACTGCTCTCTGTGAAAGAGAATTTCAAAAACTAACAACCCTTTGAGAGAGAAAAATCCTCCTTAACACTATATTCTTCCTCATCTCCATCTTAAATGGGAGGCCCCTTACCAAAGGTAACTCGGCCCCTAATTCCCCATAATGGATTCCCCATGAAAGGATTATTGCTCTTTCCAATTAAAATGTCCATTTTCTAACCTCTTTATATGGTGAAGGGGGCATTTATGAAGAACAGATGCAGTATTTCCGTAGGAACAGGAGTGGGCCATTTAGTCCTTTGAGCCTATTGCACCATTCGGTGAGACTGTGGCTGATCTACAACTTCACTTTGCCTTATATCCCTTCATGCTTTTTGTTAACATGAACCTATCAGTAATTAACAATGGACTTGACATCAGTTGCCATTTGCGGGAGGGAGTTCCAAACTTTTCCCACCGTTCATGTGCTGAAGTGTTTGTGGCATCACACTTGCAGAAAAAAATTGACATAAAAATTAGGCAAGTTCCTGTAATAAATTGTTTTAAAGCCAGATGTTTCCAAATGATTGCAGTTCAGATTTTTGAGTTTAGAATGTTGTAGATCTGGTGTGGATCTTATCCTGTCTAATGTGACAAAGAAGATTTGATGTTGGACAAGTGCATTTTGTAGCTGAGGGCAATTTTGATCCCTGGATACTAATATTAAAATTAGCTGATACTGGATTAAAATCTGTGGATTAGTGTATCTTTTTTCCCAGTTTGGAGATTTGCTTTAAATTGAAAATCTTTTTTAATAAAGACAGGGTATTTCAACTTTGCCAGAAATAATGTCTTATTATAGACATGAGCCACACCAGTAACTAACAAAGTAAATCTGGTAATTCATCAAATGAGTCATAGTTGGGGACAATATTATTCAAATTGTTTGTTATCAGACATTCAGACAGTCTTATTTTCCCCCAACCTATTTTTTGATGTCTCTTTTGGGAGGTTCCTATCAGCTAATTAAAAAGTGTCCATTTTGTCTTTATGATCAGTATCAATAATATTTTCTCTACAATAGGATACATACTGACTAATTGTAAAGATCTTTCACAAATGATTTAGATATAACATTGTACTTGAGGGTGTAGGAAATTTGTATGGGTTCATTGAAAAATATTAAATCACTTGAGCCCAATTGTAATCAACCCAATCACCATTGGTTTGTTTTACTCATTAACGTTCAAACATTACACTTAAGCTATAAGGTAAAACAGAACTCTCAGATACCAAATTAAGAAAAGTTTATTTAAACAAAGGATACTTAAGAGTTAAAATATAAAAATCATTTAAGCCCGTGTATGTATAAGGTGTGAGTGAGATTCATTCCAGTAAGCACTCTTAATCAAATACAATCAATTCACTATCTTCTTTCCTAGTCAGAAAAAGTTCTCATTATAAATATCTCAATACAGAAAGAAAAAAGTAAAGCAATCAGTCCAAAACAGAGTTTTACGAGTCTGGTTGATCAGGTCAAAGAAGCGTAACCTGCTGTACCCCTTTGGCAACAATTTTAATCAGAGCCTTGTCTTTTTGGATATTTCACCTCCGTACACAATTAGCAATGGGCCTCTTTCAGCCTTGGGTTTTTAACCCCTTACTGGCCATTATCTCAACTTGAATGAGCTTTGTTATAACTTGATGTTTGGTAATTTTTATAATTAAATTGATTCTATTGGTTTCAGCCATTTATAAAAATTGTCCCAGACAGGAATACAATGGAACTATTCATTTTGCCTCCTGTCTAATTTTGTACATACATTCTACTCAGTGTTCAGTTCCAAATAAGGTTTGATCAAGGCCTTGGTGAACTCGCTGCTGACCATCTTATCTTGATCATACATTCTTTCTTACAGAAACTGCACAATGGAATTTAAAAACAAATGGAGTTTTAAGTATAACCCAATCATTTAAGATAATTAATGATTGATTAAATCTTCAATTATCATACAGTTGAGGTCCTCTGTTAGTCATCTGTTTGACTGTCTGAATACAGAATCAACGAAGTACAGAATGTGACATGGTTACAGAAAGCGACATGTGCAACTTAAAATGGCTTCCTTAACCTTATAACTTGCTGCAGTGAATATAAAATGAAATTCGCCTAAAAATGGTTATGTTTTACTAATGATGTGGAGATGCTGGCGTTGGACTGGGGTAAACACACTACTAAGTTTTACTAAACATCATATTCGACGTAACAAGGTATATTGTGAGGCTGTGGATTAGTAGTAAATTCTGCATTCTGCTATGCATATGTATAATTTATGAAACATCTAACTTCGTTTGAAACAATTTTCACATTCTTTTTCTTTTAGCTTAAAGAACAACGAGAGAGAGAGCGCAAAGCAAAAAAGGCGAAAGAAGGTAGTGAAGAGGGAGGAGAATTTGATGACCTGGTTTCAGCTCTACGCTCAGGAGAGGTTTTTGATAAAGATTTCAAACTGAAGCGTAATCGGAAGCGTGTCATCAGCCAAGTGGATGGTAGCCGGGAGCGACCAGTCACAAAGCTCAACTATTAAAGCCATCACCTGTAGTGCAGAATCAGGCTGTGTAGCAGCCGGCTTGCGCGTTACTGTCCTGTTGTGATTAAACTGACCGATTATACTGCCGACTGGCCCTATTAATGGCTGCTGCTCCTCATAGCGGGCTCCCCTCCCTCCTTATAGCTGGGTTTGCATGCACCACTGTTAATGAGAAGTTTGTTTGTGGTGCTGAAGCACAGGAAACACTCGAACATTCCTAGGATTCACACAACTAATGAGTAGAACTCTTGTTTTTGTGATTTCATAATAAAAACGTACCCTTCCACAAATGTTCTGCTGCATAAGCATTCCATCCAAACTGAATGAAAAATTAAGCAACCTAATGGATTAAAGATGGTGCTGATGCAATTAGATTTATGGAGCTGATGATTACTTGGATTTGAATCTGAAGCATGCTGGGAAGACCGACCGGATAGACTTAAATAAGTGGAGCATAAAAGGAACAATTGAAATGTGTAATGCTGAAGACCCTCAAACATCTGTGGCTTTTGACCTGGTTCCAAGGAATTGAGTAATTTCCCTTGATCATTTTTTAAAAACAATTCTTAGTTGGCAAATGTTTTATTTTAAACACTGTTTACTCAAACTATTTTCTGACTGAAAATGAGTATGATCATGGGAATATGTTTATAGTACTTTGGTGATATCCAGATTTCCTTTGCTTTTATAAAAACATTCCATAATTAATGGGGATGATAATAAGGGTTCTCTGAAGGGGCAATGAAATGTTGAACCTTTTTTCTTGCTGCTGGCAGCTCTACAGCAGGACCATAACCAGACACAAGATATAATTGAAATGGTTCTTGTCAGTTATATTGGTTTGGGGGGAGGGGGTGTGGGGAAAAGTGGAGAATTTTGTTTAAAGGAAGAGGAAAAAAAACTTGTGTACTTGAAACTTGAATAGAAAATGACTTTAATAACCTCGTATCTAACTATAACTTTCAACTGCAAAATGAAAATGGCTATTGTAAAAAGGACAGTGTGAATATTTCAGGACAATCGAACTCTACAGTCTATTTATATTTGGACATATTTGGGAAGAGGTGTCAGACATTATATATATTCAAGTACTGTAACAGAAATTATTCAAATTTTGTAGCCAAATCGTAAGGCATTAATTTGGTAGCAACTGATGAAGAGCCTTTCTTTTCACTGTACAGTGACTTGATCCCTTAACCAAAGTGCCTGCAAACAGGTTTATGTTTATGAATAGGGCTCGCTCTTGTAACGTTTTGTGATTCAGGATCTGATGTTTTGTTTTAAAACTGTTTGGACACTGTGCAGTTTAAAATATTGGCTAGGGGACATAAGTGTTCTGATTGGTCCTGTAAAGAGTGAGAACACTATAAAAGCTTAGGTCTGAGTGTGTGTGTGTGTGTGTATGTATGTGTGTGTCTATGTATACATGTGTGTCCACATGAGTGTACACCCTGTCCTTCCTTACTGACTTTGAAACACCCATTTTTGCTTTTCCTTTCCAAAATGGAAGCGTGAAAGCAATTCCATGTGCCACTGTTAAAAAGTATTTTAGACTGGTGCTGGTTCCGGTAGAAGAAGCTCATTGGTTTCTTGGGTTTATTTGATGAATTTTTTTAAAACAATGCCAAAAAATGGTGATTAATATTTGTAAACAGGAATGTACACTAAGGATCTCATTTGTTTGGTAATTTAGTGGGATGTCATTATAACATGTGAGCAGTCACAAAAGCCGTGTACCTTTTTGACTTGTAAGATCCTAATGGTAAAATGCAATAAAGAAAAGTAGTTGAACAATTGTTTTGTGTATCGTGTCAAAAGGTGGTGAATATTTGTAAAAAAAAAGTAGTGGATTTACAAAATGCAGCAGACACCAAATGTTTTTCAAATTCCAATGCTGGACATTGACATTTAATAGCAGAATGATGGTTCAATGCTGCACACACAGTATGTATTCATTATTTCTGCTTGATTATAGATCTGTGAGTTAGAGAAACTTCTAATGAAGCAGTGCACCATGAGTACAAATTTTACATATTTGAATGACCTCTTGTTTGTGTCAAAACATTTAAAGTTGTTTTCATTTTCTCGAAGACTGAAATCAGAATTTCAAAAAAGAAAGTCATCTTGGGGTTTTGTGCAGTGCAGTACCTAAATATTGACAAGCTGAACTCATCAATTATTGGAAAAACTGTTGATTCTATTGAAGTGCTAGACAGTCTTTCAGAGCAACTTGCAAACTTTCTTCAAAATCCTACTTCAAGACCTTACCTGATGCTAGATGTGAAGTATTTTAATATAAAATTCTGAGATTAACAGATTTGAAAACTAATCTCTCTCGTATACGGTTGTGATGTGGAGTAAAGGGTATTGTGGTGTATATTGAATCGAATTATCCTCTTGTAAGCAATGCTGGATTATATTACAGCACATACGTCGAAACAACTGAACAACATGACGTAAACTTGAAAGAAAGATTTGCACCTATATTGCACCATTTATTGGCATTCATGTCGAGAGGGCTAGAATACAAGAGCAGGAATGTACTCCTGAGGCTGTATAAGGCTCTGGTCAGACCATATTTGGAATATTGTGAGCAGTCTTGGGCCCTCTATCTAAGGAAGGATGTGCTGGCCTTGGAAAGGATCCAGAGGAGGTTCACAAGAATGATCCCTGGAATGAAGAGCTTGTCGTATGAGGAACAGTTGAGGACTCTGGGTCTGTACTTGTTGGAGTTTAGAAGGATGAGGGGGGATCTTATTGAAACTTGCAGGATACTGCGAGGCCTGGATAGAGTGGATGTGGAGAGGATGTTTCCATTAGTAGGAAAAACTAGAACCAGAGGGCACAGCCTCAGGCTAAAGGGACGATCCTTCAAAACAGAGATGAGGAGAAATTTCTTCAGCCAAAGAGTGGTGAATCTGTGGAACTCTTTGCCGCTGAAGGCTGTGGAGGCCAGGTCATTGAGTGCCTTTAAAACATAGATAGGTTCTTGATAAGGGGATCAGGGGTTATGGGGAAAAGGCAGGAGAATGGGGATGAGAAAAAAATCAGCCATGATTGCATTGGCAGAGCAGATTCGATGGGCCGAGTGGCCTAATTCCGCTCCTATGTCTTATGGTCTCATAACCTCGGGATATCCCAAAATCTATAACAACTAATGAACTGCTGTTGAAATATAGTACTGTCACAATATAGGAATTACAACAGCCAATTTGTGCACACCAAGCTTCCACAAGTAGCAGTGTAATAATGACCAATGTCTTATTGATTGAAGAATAAATAATGGCCAGGACACTGGTTATAACTTTTCTGCTGCTCTTTGATATTGTAGTATGGGATCTCTTGCATTCACTTGAGATAACAAACGGGTCCTTTCAGATGAAAGTTAACACCTCTGACAATGTAGCACTCAGTACTACACTGGAGTGTCAGAGTTGAAGCCTTTCTGATCCAGGGGTGAGTGCAACCTGCTGAGCCACAGCTGGCATTGTCTTTAGACTCAATCACGAACAAATATAGCTATTGGTTCTGATTGAAAATAGTCATGAAATTTTAGAAATATGAAATAAAAATGGTTCAAAATCAAATTTTAAAAATTGTAAAAGACCTTTAGGCTACAAAGCTGGGAATATTGTTCATTGCAATTTACTTGCATAGTTTTATCCTTGGGGAAACTTTTGTTGGAATCCTACATCTTGAATTAATTCAGACTTTTAAGGGATCAGTCCATTTATTCAGAGCAATGTAGAACGTAAAGGCACCTCCTTATAGATAAAATAATGAAAGGGCTAGATTAGGTGCATAGTGTGAAAACTTGGAGAGGACGAGGGATGGCATTTAAATTATACAAAAATAAGGATGGACTAAATGTTAGGAAGTTTATAAGTTTATTTTATTATTGTCACAAGTAGGCTTACATTAACACTGCAATGAAGTTACTGTGAAAATTCCCTAGTCACCACACTCTGGCGCCTGTTCGGGTTCACGGAGGGAGAATTTAGCATGACCAATGCACCTAACCAGCACATCCTTCAGACTGTGGGAGGCAACCCACTCAGACACGGAGAGCATGCAGACTCTGCACAGACAGTGACCCAAGCTGGGAATCAAACCCGGGTCCCTGGCGCTGAAAGGCAGCAGTGCTTTCTCTTGAGTAGTGAGCTTCTGGATTGTGTTGCTGGCTTTCGCAATGTATGCGATTTCTCTGCACTCCAAGAGCTAGATTTGAATGATTCTTGGCTGAAACAGAGATTGCATCTTGTAAAAGATAACTGTGATCAGTTAATGTATCTGGTCAGTAAGATCTCCTAGACTTGAGTTGGATCAAATAGTAATTGATACCCTAGGTACTGGCTAGTATCTGAGCAAAAATTGTGCAGCTATTAGAACAGAAGAACAGTAAGTATTTTCTCACTTTTAATGTCTGGAATCCAAATTTAAATGTATCCCAGACTCGTGGAATACATTTCTTTTTATGGGGGTCTAATGTGAAATGAACTGCTCACCTCACTCCTGATAGGTCAGCCAACAAAGTTGTTAAACAAGTGGTTCAAGAAAAATTATATTGCTCGTGCATAGGATATGTTCAGAGGTAGTATCAAAATCATTTAGACTACTTGCTGTAACACATGTATCATGACATGCCAGAATAGACTATTGAAAAGATATGTTTTGCAGTATTTAAAAACAATGACTGCAGCTCAAATTTTAGTTGAACATAGCTCAATCTTGGAAATGGTCAAGTGTAACTCTGATGAACAAGAAACTGCCACTCCTTTTTGGAAATAAACCTGTAAAATTATTTGGCCATTATATTTTGGCAGCAAATACAAAGATGACACATTCAGTTTTGAATCTGTATTTCAAACAAGGGGGGTACCTCTTTTGGTTTGCGTTAAAACTAGTAAAATGTTGCTGCAAACAACTGCAATCTGAAATACTTTCTGTGTAGGCAGAGAATTGACAAAGTACACTTGAGGTTCCTTAATTTTTCACTTGTTTGTGCACTGCACAGAGATTATATCCCAAATGTAAGATTTACTGATGTGTGCCCCTTCTTGGATGACACTTTGCTGTGATGTGACCTTAATTTCCTGTTTTCTACATAAGCATTTCCATACAGCCATTAACTTGTCATCCTGTTGCTTTAGACCCAGAATCTACTGAACTACTACATGACCAACATAGTGGCAGCAGAGAAGACATGCTTGATAAGAGTGGCAGTCCTCAAGTTACAAGCCCTTGCTGACAGGCTAGTGGCTTATTCCAGGAAAAACCCCATTACGGAAACAGATGAAAATCTGCTTTTGCACACCACTAGGTGTTGGAAGAGGACTACATTTAGTTTGCTTAAGAATTTCATTTAATTGTTCAGCTCCTGCTTTTAACCTTTTGGGCAGTTCTTCTGGATTCAAGATGACTTGCGTCCATTCAGTTTTGGGGTGACTGCTAAATCTAAATTGTGATCTTTAAGCTACCACATTTGGTCATGCAATAGTAGTTAATTATCAACATTTCTTGACATTTAATGGCATTACCATCACTGGGGGTTGCCATTGACCAGAAGCTTGGTTAGATCTGCCATATGAATACAGTGGCGACTGGAGCAGGTCAGAGGCTAGGAATCATGTGCCAAATAACTCCTCCTCCTCCCCCCCCCGAAGTCTTTCCACCATCTACAAGGCACAAGTCAGGAGTGTGATCAAACATTGAGTGCAGCACAACACTCGAGCAGCACAACAACATCCAGCACATTTGATTGGCATCCCAACCACAAGTATTCACTCCCTCTACTACTGTAGTACAAGAAGCAGTGCAGGAACTCGGCAAGATTCCTTAGACAGCACCTTTCAAACCTATGACTACCATTCAGAAGGACAAGTGTAATAGCCATATGGGAACACCACCACCTAGACGTTCCTCTCCTAACCACCCAACATCCTGCCTTGGAAATGTATCACTGCTCCTTCACTGTCGCTGGGTCAAAATCCTGGAACTCCCTAACAGCACCATGAGTGTACTTCCACTACATGGACTGCAACAGTTCAGGAAGGCAGTTCCCCGCCACCTCGAGGGCAACAAATGCTGGCCTAGCCAGCGACACTCCCATCTCTTGAATGAATAAAACAATAAGTGTCCTCTCTCAGTCCACCATCTCCAGTATCAAGGCATTGTTTATGGCAAATCAGCTACGTTGAATAGGCCACTTCATTTGCATACCTGACACAAGAGTCCCAAAACAAGTTTTCTACTCAGAGCTTCATTACGGTAAGCGGTTACCAGGAAGGCAGAAGAAACATTTCAGGGACATCCTCACAGCCTCACTGAAAAAATGCAACATCCCCACAGATATCTGGAATATCTTGCTTGAGATACCCCACTAGAGAAAAAGCATCCACAAAGGTGCTAACCATTTTAGATTATCTCTGATAGGCTGAGGTGGAGACCAAGTGGAAGGAGCATTCCAAAATCCTAGCATCCCACCTGCCTCATTAAACACTGCCTAATCCATCTGATCCAAGCATTGGATTTCTTTGTCATCTATGTGCTCCTGACAAATGCCTTAATGTGTTCAGTGCCTTCCCAAATAAACCACCTCCATTTTGGTCAGTCAGAAGACGAGGACTTCCACAAGTCACAGGGATGTTTGATCTCTTCAGGGATGCTTTTAGGGCATCCCTAAAGTGTTTCTGTTGTCCTGGAAGCCGCCTGCCTCAGGCACTGAGTTCTGAGTAAAACAATTGCTTTGGAAGTTTGTTGTCAGGAGTACGAATGATATGTCCAGCTCAGTGGAGCTGGATTTGAGTGATTAGCACCTTGATCTGGGCATGTTGGTTTGGGAGAGGATGCTGCTGTTAGCCACCTTAATTACCGCCAGGTTTAGAGGATATTACGATGGCACCGCTGAAGGTACTACTCCAGTGTTGAGGTACTCATTGTCGGTTGTCATTGGCTCCGAAGCATATTAGAGTATTGAAACCACTGCTGTCCCATAAACCTTGACAGCTCCAAGTTTGAGACCCTAGTCCTCAAATATAGTTTTCCCTGTTGGTCAAAGACTGATCTGGCACATCAGAGTCTCCTCAGCCTTACCCCCACCCTCCATTTTAATCGAGAAATCTACTCACAATCTCCATGTTGTTTTCCTTTTTACCTCACATCAATTTAGTAATCAATGAAATTCAACTGCTGAAAGGGCATGAAAGTGATGAACTGTGCTGATTGTAAATGCTCACAGTTCTTATTTTCTTATTTAGGATTTACTTACTAGGGAAAGGAAATGGAACTGTTCTTGACCACACAACACTGTCCCATGCAATCTCCTATTCCGTGTATTCATGACCAACTGTAACAAGAATCATTTTGCGACTATAATCTGCAGAAAGAATGTTCTGAGACTAGTGGTACTGTCACTCGAACACAAAAAATCAGTGCACACGTTTTTAAACCGGAGTCCTCGTGTCAGAGATAATCAGGTTTATGTCCAATAAATTCCAAATGTCTCAACAGAATTGCTTAATCTGAGAAATAAAATTTCTGAATAAATCAATTGCTTGCTCCTTTGACAGAAGTAAAGGAAGCAAATACAGTGATATACAGAAGAAATTTAACATTTTTGACATTACTGCCTCTTGGCTCTTCTAAGAAAAATGAACAGGCAACACAGACAGAAGTGTCAGTATTTATTAATCTGTTAGTTGATTCTGCATTATGGTACTGATATACCATATCATGCAATATCTTATCTGGATTTTGTGTGTTTTACTGGAAATGTGTTGAAAAGAGAAAACTTTGCCCTTACAAATTGGCATTCAATGTATTAACTTCTATTCCTCTCCTATGTCCATGCTGTTGCTTCCCAAATGCATTCATTTCTTTCCCAGAACTCTGACTGAATCCCTAAAATCAGGTTCCCACTCATCACAATTCTGAAACAGCTCTTATCAAAGTCCCGTATGACATCCAATGTGCCTGTGACAAATCTAAACTTCCTCTCCTCGTCCTTCTCGACTGTCTACAATCTGATGGTTAACCTCATTATCTTCCAACACCACCTCCACTGTCAGCCAGCTATGCGGACTGCTTTCACCTAGCTCCAATCTCAATGATCAAACTGTGGTAGAGAATCATATGTAATGGCTTAATCTTCCTGCTCCCACACCGTTATCTCTGGTGTCTGTCCCTCTAGGATCTCTTCTAGGCTACCTTCTATTTCTTATCAACTGCCTGCACCTCAATGTCATCAACCAAAATCACAGTTATTTTTCATGTGTACGGTGTCGATATCCAGCTCTACCTCACCACCAGCTCCCCCCACTTCTCCAATATTAAATTATCAAACTGCCTATCCAACATTGAGTCCTGAGCCAGCAGAAATGTCCGATCTCCGCTCCAAGATCTGTTCCATAATTACAGACCCCATCCCCCTTCCTGCCAACATTCTGAGATTAACCTAGTCTGTTCACAATCTTGGAGTCGCATTTGACCTGGGGGATAAGCTTCCATCCTCCTATTCATGCCACTACTAAGACTGTTTATTCTCACCTCTATATTATCGCCCGACTTCACTTGTCTCATCTAGTTATTTCTGCACTCCTGGCTGGTCTCCCATGTCCTACCCTGTGTAAAATTATCCAGAACTCTGCCTGTCTCTTAACTTGCACCAAGTCCCATTCCCCTGGCACCCCTGTGCTCACTGATCTACATTGCCTACCAGTCAACTTGCATCTTGATTTTAAAATTCTTATCCTTGTTTTCAAATCCCTGCATGACTTCTCTCTTTGCAATCCCTGGAATCTTCTCCAGCTCACAATCCTCCCAAGCTATCTGCGCTCCTCTGTTTCTAGCTTCTTGTGCATCCCTGATTTTGGTTGCTCTACAGTTGGTGGCTGTGCCTTCAGTTGTCTGGACCCCAAGTTCTGGAATTCCTCCCTACACTGCTGTCTCTCTCTATGTCATTCTCCTCACTGTGATGACCTATACACAGGAATTCTCTCTGGCATGGCCACACACTCGGCATATAAGAGCTGCTAAAGAACTGTTTTAAGTCGTCAGTCCTTGGTTGTCATTTCCATACAACACAGCAATTTTACACCGAGTCAGGAGGTGGCTGAGATGACACAAGGACTTTGTCACATTGGCCCACTCATCTTCGATGAAAGCATTTGCCACCAACTGGAAGGAGTTTGAAAAAGAATGGTGTGTCTACTGTTGTGCTGGTCTCACTAATAAATCGAGGAAGGTACAAGACACACTTAAACCTAGCAGGTCCAGAGGTGGTCAAAAAATTGGAATTTTTTGCCTTCCAAGGGGAAGAAGATCAAAAGGTCCCTGAGTGCTGTTTTAAAAGAAAATTCGAACAGCTATGCATGCCAGTAAAAAAATGTCATCTTGGACAGACACGTTTTTAACACCACTAACCAGGAACTTGATAAATAGGTACAATCAAAAGCTTCAATTTCGAAAATTCTGGAGAAAAAGTGTGTTCAGTGCCCTCACTAATGATTTGATAAGAGACCGTTTAGTGTGTGGAATACACAGTGCTGCTGTGTGCAAGCACTTGCTCTGAGGAAAAAAAAATCATGTTACAATCCGCCATTAGTAACTGCATGCTAACTGAGTGTCAGAGAGAGAAGCACCAAGGAACTAAGGAGAGAAACAGAAGCTTTCCAACACACCATGCTTGAACTGCAGCAGCCAGCATCCACAAAAAGTATGTGTTTCACATTTAATAAAATGTTGCAAAAACTGTGGCAAACGGAATCACTTTGCCAAGTGTTGCAGGTCCGAGCCTCAGCAACTTGCCACCACCCGTGCTGCAGCTGGTTACCCCTCCAAGGTTCAGAGCACGAATAGTAAATGAGCTGGAGGTAAATTAAAACAACCCGAGTACTGAGCCTCTCAAAACATTTTACTGCGAAAGTGTTGACTTTATTACAGAAAGATGAAATATTTACTATGTTAAACAGTTAACACAGCAACGCAAAATAGAAAATCATAATCAACACCAGAGCAAACTGTAATGTTTTGTCAAAACTGCTTCTGCAGAAAATCGAGCCCTCTGCTGCACTAGATTCCACCGATGTGGAGATGCCGGCACTGGACTGGGGTAAACACAGTAAGAGTTTTAACAACACCAGGTTAAAGTCCAACAGGTTTATTTGGTAGCAAATGCCATTAGCTTTCGGAGCGCTGCTCCTTCGTCAGATGGAGTGGATATCTGCTCTCAAACAGGGCATACAGAGACACAAAATCAAGTTACAGAATACTGATTAGAATGCGAATGATTTCACCACCAGATTCCACCACCAGGGTAAATATTGTTACATATGGTAGACAAAACATACGCATGGAAGGCGTAATCACCCAGCACAGCACGCAGGGCAAGTTCCAATTCCACATAGGCGACCAAGATGTAAAACTGCTGTTGGATCCACAGGATGGCATTGCACTGGGTCTAATCCAGCTTAGACTGGATATACACACTCTGGAGCACCAAGCCACCAAGATGTTAGAATGCAAAGACCTGTTCGACTGTGATATTATTGGAAAGCTGCCCATCATATATCACATGAGGCTGGATGATTCAGTAACGTGCACTGTCCATGCTCCAAGAAGAGTAACCCTCGCTATGAAACAGAAGGTAGTCAATGAACTGAATTGAATTACAAGACTGGGGGTCATAGCCCTATATGTGAGGCCAACAGTGGGTTTCTGTAATTTAAAAAAAATTATTAGTGTCACAAGTAGGCTTATATTAACACCATAGTAAAGTTACTGTGAAAATCCCCTAATTGCCACACTCCGGCGCCTGTTCGGGTACACTGAGGGAGAATTTAGCATGGCCAATGCATCTAACCAGCACGTCTTTTGGACTGTTGGGGGAAACCGGAGCACCCATAGGAAACACATGCAGACACAGGCAGACTCCGCACAGACAGTGACCCAAGCCGGGAATCGAACCCGGGTCCCTGGCACTGTGAGGCAGCAGTGCTAACCACTGTGCCACTGAGATGGAAGCTGTGGTTAAAAAAAAGACTGCACAGTCTGAGTCTGCATCGACTTGGTTCACCTAAACGAGGTACTTTTGAGAACCCATCACCTTACGAAGGCAGTTGAACAGGTCATAGCTGACATGCCTAATGCTAAGATCTTAAACATCCTGGATGTGAAGTGCAGATTTTGGCAAATTCAACTGGATGAAGAATCTTCGGAGCTCACCACGCTCATGTCTTCAATGGATAGATACCACTTCCTCCTTATACCCTCTGGGATTTCCACTGGCAGCGAGGTCTTCCAATGGTCTATGGTACAACTCTTTGCATGACAGCCTGTGGAGTCATCGTTGATGATATCCTGGTCTGGGGCGTACAATGAAAGAACATGATGCATGTTTGCGTTTGGTCCTCAACAGAATCAGGACTATACGATTGATGCTCAACCTTCTACATGCAGATTCAGAGTCACCCAGGCTCCCTATGAAAGTCACTTAGTCACAGCTGATGGTATGAAACCAGGTCCAGACAAGACAACAAATACAGCAAATATTTGAGGCCACACAGTGGGTTTCTGTGGGCAAGCATGCCCTGCAGCGCTTCCTTGGTAAGACAACTTTGTCAAAGTTCATTCACTGCTACTGAGAGGTGACTGGGCCCTCTGTCAGTTCTCCCACTCGGATGTAGAATGGTGTTGCCAGGACCACCACACTGCTGTGTTCAACAAGATCAAACACCTGCTTTCAGCTCCTCCAGTGCTACAAATACTCCTATCAGCAGATGCCTCCTAGCACGGACTTGGTGCAATCTGTATCCAAAATTTCAGACCAGTCACCTTCGCATCAAAGACCATCAATGGCACTGAGCACTCATTCTGCACAGATTGAGCAGCAACCCCTTTGCATGTCAGAAACTTATTGCTTTCATCTCTGGCCTGCCTGAAAAAAACCCTCTTCACACGGCATCCCCGTGCCTGCAGCAGATGATGCTCAAGTGGGAGGCGGTGACGCAGTGGTATTCTCACTGGGCTCGTAATCCAGAAACCCAGTTTAATGCTCCGGGTGAAATTTAAATTCAATAAACATTTGTAATTAAAAAGTCTAATGACGACCATGAAACTATTATCGTGAGATCCCATCTGGTTCACTAATGTCTTTGAGGGAAGGAAATCTGCCGTCCTTACCTGGTCTGGCCAATGTGTGACTCCAGATCACCAGCAATGTGGTTGACTCTTAAATGGCCAAACAGTCCAAGGACAATTCAGATTGAGCAACAAATGCTAGCCCAGCCAGCAATGCTCATATTCCATGAATGAATTAAAAAAGCTACAACACTACAACCTCTCTGTCATTTACAAGTGCACTAAAGAGATGTACCTTGCAGTTGCCCTCTTCAGGCTTACCTACCCACCACCGATCAAGAATGAGGACATTGATATTGTTGTGATTCAAGTATTGTCATCCTGCAGAATTGAGGAACTCAGTTCACGCATGCAGGCAGCTCCAGGAATCATTATGTCAGGATGGCCCGTGATGTCAAAGGAGCTTCCCCATGACCTTTGCACCGTGCGAGAGGAGTTAACCGTGCGAGACGGACTGATACTGTGCGGCCAGTGGTTTGTCATCCCTACTTCTCTGCAGAGGTTCTGCACCTAGCAACTCCACCAAGGACACCCAGGGATGGAAGCAACAAAGTGTAGGGCAAAAAAAACCATGTACCAGCCTTCAACATATGCAGACATAGAGATGAAAGTGTCCAGATGTGTGCCATGCAACATGATCAAGCCTCATCAAACCAATGAACCACTGCACCTCCAGGGGGTCCCAGACCTTCCATGGTTGCTCAGTGGCAGATCCATTCAAATGGAATGGGAAACAACATCTGGCTCTTGTCGATTTCATGCTCAGGCTGGTATGAAGTCGACCATCTGCTCGACATGAAGAACATCACAGTGAGTGGAAAGCTGAAGAGACACTTCGCTACACATGGCATTCCCCAGAGGATGCTGACAGACAACACCTGGCAGTTTGCCTCCAGGGGGTTCCAGGACTTTGCACACATTTGAGACTTTGAACACATTACATGCAGCCCCCTCTAACCACAGTTATGGTTTGGCAGAGCAGGCAATATACTCAGTAAAGCACTTCCTTGAAAAATGTCTGTGTCAACACTGATGTCTACACTGATTTCTAGACAGGCCCTGCCCCTGTCAGCAGATAGAATGTTTTCCAGACATACCAGAACCATGATCCCTGTCGCCAAGGCACTTCTGTAACCCAAAGTGGGAACAAATGTGGGTGGAGCCCTCATGAAACAGTGACGAAGAGGGAAAAGATATAATGATTGCAACGCCCGCAGACTCTGCACTTTAGAATAGGGCCAGTCAGAGTGCAAACCATATGCAACTGTAACAAAATGCCAGTGGTCCAGAGCCATGTCCCCTAACCAAACCATTATGTGCTTGCCTGAGATGGTGGTTTCTATGTCAAGAACTGGCGCATTTGTTACAGGTCCCGAACCAGCACCATCACCCTACTACAGGGCTTAACATGTCGAGTTCACAATCTGCACCGCCTGCAGCAGTGGTGAAGGACGCCCCTCCAGACACCAACACAACAAACTCTGCAGCCATTGTACACAGCCTAGGCACACCCGATGCCACCTGCCCAGTGGACAACAATCTGGGTGCATCCCCAGCAGAACCAACTGTTACAATTACACACTTGGGATGGCGGAGCAGAACAAGCTCCAAGCTCAAGGACTATGTACTGACTTGGTGTACATATGGGCTGTGTTTTATAAAAGAAAAAGGGCTGGAAGTGTTGTGTTGGTTTTGCACCAGGTTTGGTGGTCCAAGTCTGTGCTGTGGGCATTATGTCCTGTTACCACCATCTAACATTGTCACGTGCGTGCAGATACGGGACATCCCAACGAAAATGGGGAAGCTGTAGTCTGGGTGTTCATGTGCATGTTGAGATGACCTGTACACATGATGTGACATGTCAGGAGCCTGGGAGTTCTCCCTTGCATAACCACACTCTAAGGGTTGCTGAAGAACGCAAAGTGAAACATTTTAAGTCGTTAGTCCTTGGTTGTCATTTATATGCAATCCAGCAACCTTACAGACACTGTTTATCATTTATTGACAGATTAAATTTGTTTGAAATGTACCTATCATTTGGTCATCAAAAGAAAAGCTTCCAAACTCTGAACTTCCTGCCCTGGATTTAATACAGATACAACATGGGTTTCCATGGTATCCTTAAGTCCATTTGAATTTTATGAATTAACATGGTTTAGGGAGGAGATTTGTAATAAATGGACAGCAGATGGTTCTTACTTCAGCAGTGTACTTGATTTGAGTTGATTCTCGTTCATTGAGACATGGTGGCAGAAGTAGCCAAGTGCGTATTGAAAATAGATTTGAACTTAAAAGTCTAATAGAGGGATGGAGTAAAAATGCCCAGGTTAAAAGTAACTTGAGCTCTGGAAATCCTGGCTATACTTGTTATCCTGTAGACTCGTGATAATTCTCAAAGTCTGGGGGGGATGATGGTGATTGATGTTTGATGTTTCTGAGTAAGAGGAGACTAATGGAGAATTTGTAAAATAAAGAACCATATCTACAAACTCATTGTGAGTGTGTGTGTGTGTGTGTGGGGGGGGGGGGGGGGGGAGGCGGGTGGTGGGGGGGGGGGGGGAGGCGGGGGGTGCAGTGGGGGGGTGGAGGGGATGGTGGTGGGGAAGGAACAGGGTTGGAAAAAATAACAATTCTAGTAAATGCCAGCGTGAATAGCTGATTTGTGTGTTGTAACCTGGATGTATTTCTGTTTCCAAAGCAGTGGTGGCCACCTGGTCAGCAGTCAAATTCAAAGCTCTCTCCATGACTAAAATGCTACAAGTGTCTACAGGACATATTAGTTAGAGCAAACTGCATGACCTGACCTGACAAGACAGCAAAAGTGTTTCTTTAAGATCCATTGGTCCTTTTAATGATCACCAACAAAGGCATGTACTTCACTGTAATATTTATCTGCTGCTATCTATGAATGTTTTAGGAGTCACATCAAATGAGAGTGGGGGCGGGGGGTGGGGGGGGGGGGGGGGTAAGGAGGGGGGTAGTGGGGGGTGAGCAGGAGAGGCGCAAACCCAGCCAGCCATTACCAGTTAGTTTCCATAATTGGTTTTCTTGAAGCCAGGGAGGGCTAAATTCCAAAGGCTGTGTGCATCAAGGTAATTTTGCAAATCTTGCATTGTCACATTTTGCTCATTTGTGTTGTAATCATCTGCTATCTCTACACTCAGAGAGCTGGAAGCATTGCCTTTTAGGGAAGGTGAGGGGGGTTAACTATGGCAGCTTGAAACCACCGTATCTATTGTTCCCCATGTCTTCAGAAAGGCAAAACCCCCATTTTAAAAACTTGCCCTGCATTCGGTTACTTTGCTTTGAAAACACTCTGAATTCACAGCTCTTCAGAAAAGCATGCCTAGGCCTTGACTTAACCCTGATATTAAGGATATTATCCGCTATACTGCCTAAGCGTATGCCTAGTGCTATTAAAATTGAATGAAGTTACTTTCATAGCTGCAGACAGAGCAGTGTGAGGAAATTACTGTCGTAGTAGGGTCTTGTGGAGTGACTGGAGTTTCCCTCATTGCCTCTATTGGGAGGGGCTGCAGGTCATTTGGCCAGCTAATCTATCCTGGAATTTATGTTCCATGTGGCTTTTACCCCACCCTTTTCATCCAACCCTGTTGATATAACCTTCTATTCCGAGTTATCTTCCCACTCAAATGAATTATGCTGTCCGCCTCAAAAATTCCTGTGGTGGCAACTTTTACTTTCTTGGATTGATTGCTGACTAACTTTTCAGACAGACATTTATAATTTATAGCCCCTTGTTTTGGTCGCTCCTCCCCCGCCCCACCCAGTGGAAATTATTTTTCCTACTTCTACACAACTATACAACAAAAAGTCGATTGGACCACTTCTTGGTTTTCTCTCCAGTCTTTCCTTTCACTTACTCTTTCAGATCTGACATCAATCTTGTAAGCCTTTTTTTTGTGCTTTCTCCGGTGCTTCGAAAGTTTTCATTCTGCAACAGGACTGACAATGAAACCGTCAGCATTCACCCTCATTTTCTCCTCTGAAACGGGCAGCAACTTCTGGAATCCAGACAGTTCGATGCAGAATCCAGAAGTTGCTCCGTGATTCTCTGCTTCTCCACAGGATGTGTTTTTGAAGTGACCCAGACCGCAATCCGTTAGAAATCAATTTTGCCCTGTTTACACAATTTGTCTCTTCTTAAAAATCCTTGGGCAAATCTATATCCTGTTGAATAATGTGTAAATGTGTGTTTTAAAGTACTAAGTTTGTCGTCACTGCTGAACAACTCTTCCGACCACAAAAAACTCATCTGTGGAACATCAAATGCCTCCAATATATTTAAAATAAAAACTAATTTAGCTTCAACCATAATCTCCTGTGTATGTATCAATTTTTTTGTTTTCATTTTGTAAAATTTAATTTAAAAATGAAAGGTAATCAGTTATTTTACTTCCTGGTTTGCTAGCCATGAGGATGCTTCAATGTGATTGGCTGTTTATCCAGATGCCTGAAGGTCCCTTTAATTTGATGCCAGATTAATTTAGAGAGGGAGAAACTTCATGCCACAAGTTACTAAATGTTTGTGAACAGCTTTCTTTGAGGTCAGTGGCAAGTGCTGTTGCTTTGGCGCTGAATATGAGATCCAGTCCTATATCTTTCTTGTTTAATGGATATCAGAATTGCGCACAGGAATCTTTTTAAGTATGGTCTAATAAAGCTGCGATGGAAACCTCACGCTTTTCAGTTCTCCTCTCTAGACCTGCATCTTATGTTTGCTATGTTTTGTTTAATGGACTCATTAACCTATGTTATTACTTTTAGTGAACTGGGTGGCATGATAGCACAGTGGTTAGCACTGCTGCCTCACAGCGCCAGGGGCCTGGGTTCAATTCCAGCCTCAGGTCACTGTCTGTGTGGAGTTTGCACATTCTCCCCGTGTCTGCGTGGGTTTCCTCCGGGTGCTCTGGTTTCCTCCCACATTCCAAAGATGTGCGGGTTAGGTTGATTGGCGACGCTAAATTGATCCCAGTGTCAGGGGATTAGCAGGATAAATATGTGGGGTTACGGGAATAGGGCTTGGGTGGGAATGTGGTCGGTGCAGACTCGATGGGCCAAATGGCCTCCTTCTGCACTGTAGGGATTCCCTTCATGCTTTGTTCCTCTGCCCCTTTTCGATTCTTATTTTCCAAGCAGAATGTGGTTCCCACATTCTTTCTACCAAATGGCACCATCTCATAGCCTATATTGGAATACATTAGCTAATTACATGTGCATTCAGCAAGTTTATTACTTTGTCACGGCGCTCCTCAGTCTATCCCCCAATTTGATGCTACTGCAGATTTTGAAATGCTACTTCCTATCCTGTGTCAAAAGCGCTCATATGAATTCTGAACAACAGCAGTCCCAGCGTAGATCCTTCTGGAATGCCCCTCCCCATCTTTTGACAATGTGAGAAGTTTTCTCTTCTGGAGCCAGCTTGCTGTCCATTCTGCTTCTTCTGACACGGTCTGCTCTGATCTTAGTCATTATTCTGCCGTGCCATGCCTTAGCAGAAGCTTTTTGAAAAGGTGAGTGTGAACGGCTGACACGGAGAATACGAAGCAGCAGTGGCTTCACAGTGTAATCAGAAAATACACAAGTGGGAATGAGCAAGTGTGGGGAATTAAGTCAATCGTGGATAAAGCTTGGATAATTTACACAAAGAGCTATTCTTGTGTCTGTGGAGCCTCAGCCCTTGGAGAAAATCTGTTTTTATTCACCTAAAACGCAATTTTAAAATGGCTAATCTCATAATTTGTTTAATGAAAAACTATTTTTGTATTTATATTTCCTCATATCAAATCCCAAATAATCTGTGCTCTTCCCCCCTAAAGCCCCTATCTTTTGTGTAGTGTGAAGTTCACGACACTAACAAAGGTCTTAATGGTTCTTTATGTGGGCTTGTCTTTTGGTATGAAAGCTAGAATCTCTTCTCCTTTTTACCACAGTTTCATTGGCTGCAGTGCTGCCATTTATGTTCTACTGACTTGTACCCCAACTCCCTTTTGCTCTTTTATATTACTGAGACAACTTCAGAGCATAATTTTTGTTGTTTTTTCCACAAAAAAGCATCCCCTCACAGGTACTGGCATTGAATTCCAAATGCCACTTTCATCCCACTGTCCTTGGTCTTCTAAAGAATTAACGAGATCAGATTCCTGTTAAGTGGCATCTATTTTGATCTGGCACGGACTTGGTGAGTTCATGATATGTGGCCAATTTGGGAATGTACCTATTGAGCCATATTGAGGCGGCACAGTGGCATAGGGGTTAGTGGTTAGCACCGCTGCCTTACAGTGCCAGGGACACGGGTTCGATTCCCGGCTTGGGTCACTGTCTGTGTGGAATTTGCACATTCTCCCCGTGTTTGCGTGGGTTTCTTCTGGGTGCTCCGGTTTCCTCCCACAGTCCAAAGATGTGCGGGTTGGGTGGATTGGTCATGCTAAATTGCCCCTTAGCGTCAGGGGGATTAGCTAAGATAAATGCATGAGGTTATGGGGATAGGGCCTGGGTGGGATTGTGGTCAGTGCAGTCCCGACTGGCCTCCTTCTGCAGTGTAGGATTCTATGATTCTATGCTTTGACAGGTTCACTACTCAGTTATCAGTAAAGCAGCAGATGGGACAGATAATGGATGGTAATCAAAAACAGCAGGGACTAATTGGGTTCGTGAAAGATGAGTGTAGGATTATAGGAAGGGAGATATATTGTACATTTCAGTAGATTGTAGATAGCAGACTTTGAGACTGGGAGAGAGGGGAATAGAAACGAGCTTATTTTTCAAGTACATCTAATTCGTACCATATTTTCTTCCAGATTAGTATCATGATCAAAGTTGACAGAATGTGGCGATGAGTTTAGAGGAGATCTAGTTGTGTAAGTTGCTGAAATAGCCTGAGTTGATGGCCAAATACAGAGGCAAAAGGCTGGATTTTTTTCATTGGTGGATTTACCATCAGTAGTGTACCAGGACTGTTGTCCAACTCATTGGGACCTCCCTGAGAATTCTCCTCTGTACACATTCACCTTGTAGTCACCTCCAGGTAGAGGGCGGTTGTCAAAGGAAAATCCAATGTTGACACAGCTACGGTAAGGTTCCAGGTGGTCATTTTGTGTCTGTAATTATAGCTATATGCAGTGTCTGGCCTCATGCTTTCTCAGGGTACTGAGTCCAACAAACTCGCAGAGTCTTCAGGTGAGGTGTTGCTGGCACGAAGTGAGATTATGTCAAGGGCATGATTTGCACCCACTTCCAAATATTGATTGGAACCTTTATAGGTCGAATAGTTCGGATGGGGCAGTTTTTGTGCAGTGTGTGCAGGAGGGATTCCTGACACAATATGTGGATAAGCCGACAAGAGGTGGGGCCACATTGGATTTGGTAATGGGAAATGAGCCGGGCCAAGTGTTGGATTTGGTTGTGGGAGAGCACTTTGGAGATAGTGACCACAATTCGGTGTCTTTTGTTATTGCAAAGGAGAGGGAGAGGGCCATACGGCAGGGCATAGTTTACAATTGGGGAGAGGTAATTATGATGCAATCAGGCGGGAATTAGGAAGCATAGGATGGGAACAAAAATTGTCAGGCAAAGGCACTAATGATAAGTGGAACTTTTTCAAGGAACAAATACTGCGTGTCCTTGATAGGTATGTCCCTGCCAGGCAGAGAGGAAATGGCCGAGTGAGGGAACCATGGTTCACAAAAGAGGTGGAATGTCTTGTCAAGAGGAAGAAGGAAGCGTATGTTAGGTTGAGAAAACAAGGTTCAGTTGGCTCGATGGAGGGTTACAAGTTAGCAAGAAATGAGCTGAAAAAGGGGCTTAGGAGAGCTAGGAGGGGGCATGAGAAGTCCTTGGCGGGTCGGATCAAGGAAAACCCCAAGGCTTTTTACTCTTATGTGAGGAATAAAAGAATGACCAGGGTGAGGCTGGGGCCGGTCAAGGACGGTAGTGGGAATTTGTGCATGGAGTCAGAAGAGATAGGAGAGGTGATGAATGAATACTTTTCTTCGGTGTTCACCAAGGAGAGGGGCCATGTTTTTGAGGAAGAGATGGTGTCACAGGCTGATAGGCTGGAGGAAGTAGATGTTCGGAGGGAAGATGTACTAGCAATTTTGAATAAACTGAAAGTTGATAAGTCCCCTGGGCCTGATGAAATATATCCTAGGATTCTTTGGGAGACAAGGGATGAGATTGCAGAGCCTTTGGCATTGATCTTTGCGTCCTCACTGTCCACGGGGGTGGTGCCAGAGGACTGGAGAGTGGCGAATGTGGTTCCTCTGTTTAAGAAAGGGAATAGAAATGACCCTGGTAATTATAGGCCGGTTAGTCTTACTTCGGTGGTCGGTAAGTTGATGGAAAAGGTCCTCAGGGATAGGATTTACGACCATTTAGAAAGATGCAGCTTAATCCGGGATAGTCAGCACGGATTTGTGAAGGGCAAGTCTTGCCTCACAAATTTGATAGAATTTTTTGAGGAGGTAACTAAGTGTGTAGATGAAGGTAGTGCAGTTGATGTCATGGACATGGATTTTAGTAAGGCGTTTGATAAAGTCCCCCACGGTCAGCTTATGAAGAAAGTAAGGATGTGTGGGATAGAGGGAAGTTTGGTCGATTGGATAGGTAACCGGCTATCTAACAGAAGACAGAGGGTGGTGGTGGATGGAAAATTTTCGGACTGGAAACCGGTTACCAGCGGAGTGCCACTGGGATCAGTGTTTGGTCCTCTGCTATTTGTCATTTTTATAAATGACTTGGAGGAGGGGGCTGAAGGGTGGATCAGTAAATTTGCTGATGACACCAAGATTGGTGGAGTAGTGGATGAGGTGGAGGGCTGTTGTAGGCTGCAAAGAGATATAGATAGGATGCAGAGCTGGGCTGAAAAATGGCAAATGGAGACAAATGCGAGGTGATTCATTTTGGTAGGACAAATTTAAATGTGGATTACAGGGTCAAAGGTAGGGTTCTGAAGAATGTGGAGGAACAGAGAGATCTTGGGGTTCATATCCATAGATCTCTGAAGGTTGCCACTCAAGTGGATAGAGCCGTGAAGAAGGCCTATAGTGTGTTGGCGTTCATTAACAGGGGGTTTGAGTTTAAGAGCCGTAGGGTTATGCTGCAACTGTACAGGACCTTGGTGAGACCACATTTGGAATATTGTGTGCAGTTCTGGTCACCTCACTACAAGAAGGATGTGGAGACACTGGAAAGAGTGCAGAGGAGATTTACCAGGATGCTGCCTGGTTTGGAGGGTAGGTCTTATGAGGAAAGGTTGAGGGAACTTGGGCTTTTCTCTTTGGAGCGGAGGAGGTTGAGAGGAGACTTGATAGAGGTTTATAAGATGATGAGGGGGATAGATAGAGTGAACGTTCAAAGACTATTTCCTCGGGTGAATGGAGCGGTAACTAGGGGGCATAACTATAGGGTTCATGGTGGGAGATATAGGAAGGATGTCCGAGGTAGGTTCTTTACTCAGAGAGTGGTTGGGGTGTGGAATGGACTGCCTGCAGGGATAGTGGAGTCAGAAACTTTAGGAACATTTAAGAAGCTATTGGATAGGCACATGGAATACTTCGGGATGATAGGGAGGAAATAGCTTGATCTGGGTTTCAGACAAAGCTCAGCACAACATCGTGGGCCGAAGGGCCTGTTCTGTGCTGTACTGTTCTATGTTCTATGTTCTAAAAGGCGGCGGCAGTAGCAGTATCTGACAAAATAATTTCAGGGATGCTTTCTGCAAGCTCGGTCACTTTTCATGGTGGTACAATGTGTTTGCACACTCCTTACATTCTTCTTAAAGCTGAAGCCACCAATAACTAAAGACCAGCAAGGACCACCTCAATCTTCCAAATCAACTGAACGTCTTCTTTCTGAGCTAAGTCTGAAGCTGTCTGGCAGCTGGTACGACTTTTATCAATCAATGTGTGAATAGCAAAGTCATCTGAAATATTGCCAAAGAGCACAGTAAAATATAAATAAGAGCAAAGGGTTATGCAGATCCTGGTAAACTGATGAAAAGTCTTCAATGTGAAATGTTATCTCTATCTCTCCCTCCACTGATGGATCCTGGCCTTCTGATGACCCTGGTGTTGTGAGACTTCTTACTGTGTTTGCCCCAGTCCAACGCCGGCATCTCCACATCTGATTGTTACCAGCATTTAATGTTCTTATGTCAAAATTAAACAGCTGTACCTCCAGACAGAGGCACAGGCCTGGTCAGAGGTAGTCAGAGGGCGGCACGGTAGCACAGTGGTTAGCACTGCTGCTTCACAGCTCCAGGGTCCCGGGTTCGATTCCCGGCTCGGGTCACTGTCTGTGTGGAGTTTGCACATTCTCCTCGTGTCTGCGTGGGTTTCCTCCGGGTGCTCCGGTTTCCTCCCACAGTCCAAAGATGTGCGGGTTAGGTTGATTAGCCAGGTTAAAAAATTGCCCCTTAGTGTCCTGGGATGTGTAGGTTAGAGGGATTAGTGGGTAAAATATGTGGGGGTAGGGCCTGGGTGGGATTGTGGTCGGTGCAGACTCGATGGGCCGAATGGCTTCCTTCTGCACTGTAGGGTTTCTATGATTCTATGATAATGTGTCTGTTCAGCCTGACATCTCCACAGTGCAACTTCTGATCCTCGTCAAAGTAGAGGAGGGAGGCATGATCCATTTTAAATAGAATGTTTTCCAAAAGCCTTCCACCAGGAATGTAATCCCCATTTCTAAAATTCTGTCGGTTTCTGTCGGTGGCACAGTGGTTAGTACTGCTGCCTCACAGCGTCAGGGACCTGGGGTCGATTCCCGGCTTGGGTCACTGTCTGTGTGGAGTGTGCACATTCTCCTCGTGTCTGCGTGGGTTTCCTCTGCGTGCTCCTGTTTCCTTCCACAGTCCAAAGATGTGCGGGTTAGGTGGATTGGCCATGCTAATTAGCCCCTTAGTTTCCCAAGATGTGTAGGTTAGGGGGATTAGCAGGGTAAATACGTGGGATTACAGAGATATGGCCTGAGTGGGATTGTTGTCGGTGTAGACTCGATGGGCCGAATGGCCTCCTTCTGCACTGTATGGATTCTATAACCATGTTTTGCATAACATTGTGTTTTCCAATTGCCAACCTTAACCGAGGACTTTCTGTACATGGGATGATTTTCATTCAATTATTAATATTGCTTGAGGATGTGTCTACAAAACATACCGAGGAGAGTGTGCCAGGAGCAGCACCAGGCATACCTTAAAATGAGGTGTCAACTTGGTGAAGCGATAACAGGACTACTTGTATATCGCACAGCAAAGCAGTAAGTGATAGACAGAGTTAAGTGATCCCATAATTGCTCCTCGGCCTTTTGGCTAAAATCAAATGTAGTTTTGCTGTGCTGCACTTGATAGGAGTCAACGAGGTTTCACTGAGGATTCATTTGAAGCAATTTTTAAAAATGGCATCTAGGCCTTTTGGCTAAGATGCAAATGAGATCAAGCACTGGAGGGGGTGCAATGCCTGCTCCTATCAGCTTGGATCATGTAGATCAAGCCCAAGACAGGAAGAGGGCAGCCTGTCTTGTCAGCTTGGATCTCTAATATCTCACTGGTTGAGACTTTGAATTGGACTTTGATTGGATGTAACAAAAAAAAAGTGATCCCATAACCAATAAATCAGATCTAAGCTCTGCAGTCCTGCCACGTGCATGTTGGTGGGCCACTAAACAACTGATAAGAAGAGGAGGCTCCACAAATACTCCCATCCTCAATGATGGCAGTACCCAGCCCATCAGTGCAAAAGACAAAGCTGATGCATTTGCAATCATCTTCAGCCAGAAGTGCCAAATGGATGATCTATCTCAGCCTCCTCCAGTCGTCCCCAGTGTCACAGATACCAGTCTTCAGCTAATTTGATTCACTCCAAGTGATATCAAGAAATGGCTGAAGGCACTGGATACTGCAAAGCTGTGGACTCTGCAAAGGTTCCGGCAATAGTATTGAAGGTGTGTGCTCCAGAGCTGGCTACGTCCCTATCCAAACTGTTCCAGTGTAGCTGCAACAGCAGCATCTACCCCAAAACACAGAAGTTGCCCAAGTATGCCCTAACCACAAAAAGCAGGACGAATCCAACTCAGACAATTAGCCCCATCAGTCTACCCTTGATCATCAGCAAAGCGATGGACAATGCCATTGACAGGGCTATCGAACAGCACTTACTCAACAACCTACTCATTGCTCAGTTTAGGTTCCACTAGGCTCCTGACCTCATTACAACCTTGCTACAAACATGGACAGAAGACCTGAACTGAATAGGTGGGAGTGACTGCTCTTGATATCAAGACAGCATTTGACTGAGTGCAAAATCAAAAGTCCCAGCACAACTGCAGTCAGTGGGAATTGGGGAAAACTCTCCAATAGTTGGTTGGAGTCAAACCTAACACAGAGAATGATGGTTGTGGTTGTTGGAGGTGTTACGATTTAGTTAGGGGCCAGTAATCTCTGTAGACAAAATTTGAACTCCTCGATATTTAATAAGAGAATAGCGCCATAAAATATCACAATTTCATATAAATGGAATAAATGTTACTATACAAGAGTGAACAAAGCAGTCAATATTATCAATCTTATGCTCTAACATCCAGAATTGATAAGAAGTAACCGTGAATTAACAAGGAAACTGTGGTTAAACGCACCCCAGACTGCACATTAACTGGCAGACATGACCAACACAGGTCACCTGAATTTTTCAGTAACCCACCCAGACATCAGTGCTGTGAGAGTCTCAAACAATCCTCTTGTCGTCCTCATGAGGAATTTCAGCTCCTCTCTTTCAAAAAGTTGATCTTCATCTAACAAAAGTTTAATGTATGGCTTCCTCCCCCCCCCCCCCCCCCACCCCACCCGGGAGATGCTAACACAATCGAGGGCTCAATTTGAAGATATTAACCCAGAGACTGAAACATATTCACTGAAACTTTCCAGCATTTAAACAAAGTTTCACATTAGCTTCAGCTATTTTGTATTCGGAAATTGACCCGATTACCTTTGAGGCTTAGGTTATTGTTGGAAGAGAGGTCTAACTCTGAGACTTGAAAGAGCGTGAAATAGGGATAAACATAAGAGTAGGAGCTAAGATCTCTGAAGAATTGTCCAGGCATCTGAGGCTCAAGGAAGAAAGGATCCCAGAATTAAAGAAGAAAATGGGACTAAGAAAGGTTGACTTAGGAGAGAAATTAGCAAGAAAGGAATGAAAAATCCCAATGGAACATGCGTCATTACGAGATGCGGGACTGATTCAGAGAGAACTCCTTTTTGAGTTGAAGAATTTTTGCTTCAAAGAGAGTGATAATGTACTTCCTGTCATTCGAGAACATTTCCACAAATCTGAACTGGTGCAGAGAACAGGGTGTTAAGCTCCTTCAAAGATAGGGAAGGTTTTGGAGGTGCACTCACCTCTTCTAGCAGAACACTCGTGAAGACAAGGAAAGACAAGCTATAGTCAGTGTTCATGGGTTGATGCCAGAGGCCTATAGGCCAAAGTTGAAAGGGTCAGGCCCATATAAAGTTGTCCGGGGAAAAGGAAATGGCATTCAGTAGGTGGTGTAGGTCAATGAAGACTGAACAGACCTTAAGGAGATGATGTTGGTGGAGGAAGTCAAAAATAGTGTCCCTTTGGGGTTAGGGTCTTACCTGGAAGATCACAAAGTTCATAAGATTAGGGAAGCCTCAGTTATGGAAGATTATTTTGAGTTTACTCATAAAATGATTACTAACAGGACCCACTTTTGAACCTTCCAGAAAAACTGTAAATAGAGGAAGGTTGACTTTGAAGAGGTGCAGCTATGCTGAGGAAGCTGGGTGAATTCCCAAATCCTTCTCGGGTTACTAGGAGTGAAGGTTTAGAGGGAAGATTAGATTCAAGGGAACCAACCTACTACTTTTATCATGAGAAAGGACATGTGAAGGCTGAATGCCAGAAGTTTAAAAAAACAGACGTGTCACATTTGTCCATTTATGGGTGTTTCCCCCAGGTGACACTGTCCTTATTGGTAAAGTTTATGATGAGGAGGGAATCTCCCGCACATTCACTAAAAGTGTGAATCGGGTGATGGAAACATATAGAGCTTTTTTTGTTCAAGGGTTAAGTGTCCCCATGTTCATCGGGTTAGATAGGCAAATTGATTAGTATTGTTAGAAATACAAGATCAGCACTGACACTGATATTGGCGGTGACATGAAGCGTTCTCCAAAAGGTTCATTGAATTAAAAGTTATTGTTTCAGAGTATTGATGGAAATTGTTTACCCTTTCTTTTGTATAGGTTTAATATAAAATGTTTGATTTGATTTGATTTATTACTGTCACATTTATCAGTATACAGTGAAAAGTATTGTTTCTTGCGCGCTATACAGCCAAAACATAGAGAAGGAAAGGAGAGAGTGAAGAATGCAGTGTTACAGTCATAGCTAGGGTGTAGAGAAAGATCAACTTAGTGTGAGGTAGGTCCATTCAAAAGTCTGATGGCAGCAGGGAAAAAGCTGTTCTTGAGTCAGCTTTGACAAAGGGTCATTTGGACTCGAAATGTCAGCTCTTTTCTCTCCTTACAGATGCTGCCAGATCTGCTGTGATTTTCCAGCATTTTCTCTTTTGGTTTCAGATTCCAGAATCTGCAGTAATTTGCACTTATCCTGTTCTTGAGTCAGTTGGTACGTGACCTCAGACATTTTTCCCAACGGAAGAAGGTGGAAGAGAGTACATCCGGGGTGCGTGGGGTCCTTAATTATGCTGGCTGCTTTTCTGAGGCAGTTTGAAGTGTAGACAGAGTCAATGGATGTGTTAATGTGGCTTAGTTAGAAGTCCTGTTGTTGTGGGTGTCGTTCCTACTTTACTCATCGGAAGTGTTGACTTCTTGTTGGGAAATGACTTAGCAGGGGATAAGGTATTACCATCTCCAGTGTTTTCAGGGATGCTCGTTGAGGCTGTTAAAACCAAAATTGTGCAGGAAAATCCAGATGACTTAAAAAATTCCATGACTTTCTATAAACCTGCTGTGAGAGTTAAAGTTTCAACCAAAGATGTGCCCAAAGAGTTGGAAATTTAGTCTGCTAATTGTAAAAGGACATTGGAGCATCAGGCTGAAAAGAAAAATCTAAGAGTAGTTGAAGACAATGGAAAGCCAACTGAATTGAAAATGTTGAAAAATGATGAGCAAGGTGAGGTGAAGCAGTTAGCAATAGGACTCAAAGCTCATGATGAAAAAGATGGAAAATGTGCTTTGAAAGAGTAGCCAAGCTAAGTCCGGTGCTGATACTATAGAGCTGTGAGGAAGAATGTGTTCATGAAAATAAATTAAAACTTCCAAACAAAAGTGCAGTAGCTCTTGCCAGAACTGAATTTAAACAAAGCTCAACAATAGTGAGACAGCGAAGAGCAAAAAGGAATCAAAAGAATTCATGCACAGGATGAACAGATTTCTTAGCTGAACATCGCCGTAACCTTCACAAAGTTCTTAAAGCAGCAAGAGGATTTTACTCAACAGAAAATGAACTGTTTGCATCTCCTGGGAAAGGAAACCAAAGAGTTAAATGGGCGAGAAGAACTCAGTTAAGAATGATCTTGAATTTAAACAGGATGAGGCAAATTCAATCTTTATGAAGGACAACGCTGATGTTTGGTTGGTTGAAACCTTTTTCAAAAACATGAAAAAAGCATTCAGACACAGACGAAAATGGAGATGAGGGGATCCAAACTGAACAGAGTGGTTCAGAGTCTGATTCATACAATGGAATCCCTGGTGACAATTTTGTGTCTAGTATAAATGGAGAACAAAGGGAATTGCTGCATGCAGAGGGTGAGAAGCAGTATGATGTAATTTCTCCTTGGGTTCACAGCTGCCAATACCCAGAAGTCAGATGCTTTGCCAGCAATCAGCAATGTTGTTCTTGACAAGTTAACCAAACCAAACAAATTTTAAAACCTTTGGCTCCATCAAAATGCTATCCCAGTGTCCAGACTGTGCACAATCCAATACAGATTTTAAAAAGCACCATGAAGAATGGTAAACCAAGGGACCCACAACCTTGTTCCTAGAACAATTCCAAACTAAGATCCAAAGGCTGTTGCGCTGGAGTTTGATGTTGCAATCACTAATCCTAAAAATTATTTCGGCCTGCAATGCAATGTGACTGGAGATGTCCTATCGAGAGTTTAAAGAATTGGGATGGTAACAATGGGAATTTTATCAGCCCGCCCGCCCCAGGCTTGTAAGATCACACCCGAGGTCAATGGAGAATGCCGTCCTGTAAGCTTCGCCCGCCCCGAAATCAGGGCCAATGTCTTGAAGCCAGGAAAATGTATTTAGGTTTTATAAGATTGTAGAATAACATTATATTTACAAAATAAGCTTCATTACGAATATAATGTATCATTGTCAACTGCAAAACAGGGAATGTTGAATAACTTGAAGTGGTTTGCAAAAGATGAAGTGAAACCACAGGCTGTCAATCAGGATTAGACTCTGTCTACATTGGGGTCAAGATCAATGGGTACTTGTAGTCGACCTTGAAGGGAAATAAAAATAAACACAGGTGGCTGGAGGATGATAGAATTCCATTGAGCTGACAACTGAATCTTTTACCCTCGGTGGGGGGTTTGAGGCATTGCACACTGAACTTAGAATCATAGATCATAGAATCCCTACAGTGCAGAAGGAGGCCATTTGGCCCATCGAGTCTGTACCAACCACAATCCCACCCAGGCCCTATTCCTGTAACCCCACATATTTACACTGCTAATCTCTGACACTAGGGTCAATTTAGCATGGCCAATCAACCTAATCCGCACATCTTTGGACTGTGGGAGGAAACTGGAGCACCCAGAGGAAACCCACGCAGACACAGGGAGAATGTGCAAACTCCACACAGACAGTAATCCGAGACTGGAATTGAACCCCGGTCCCTGGTGCTGTGAGGCAGCAGTGCTAACCACTGTGCCACAGATTAAAGGCTTTAAGTGCAATGGAGAGAGTTTCAACGATTTCTGCTTGCTGGGAAGCCACGGTAACTTCTAATCAAAGCTGTGTGCATACATTGGGGCTGAGTGCACAGCTGGGCAAACTGAACCCACTCCCAGGTGATATTGACATCTCCTCTTTGTCAGAGGACTTCAAAGGGGTCTGCTCTCACCTGCTGCTTCTGACAGGACAGAAGGAAAATCACTGCTGCAGAATGGAGTGCTGCAATTGTTTAAAATCCTGCCAAGTGACCAGGCACATGGAAGTTAAAGTGACCTGACCCCTTCAGAATTTGCACAGCTGACACAGGAATGCAGAAATCACCATGGCAGGGATGATCTTCAGGTCTGCCAGGACTAGAAGGGGCAGTCGAGCCATGACACGCCCATCCCGATGGAGAATGGGGAGGTCAATCCCTTGTCCCCAGCCCGAGCCCACCAAATCCAGGACCCCTGAAGGACCTGTCCTTGCAGCCTGGAAACCGCAGAGGGGCAAATGTCCACTATGGACCTACCTCCTTAACCCCCCCTCCCTCCCCCAGGGCCCAAGGTGCCTGGGGGCAGTGCACTTCTGGCACTGTCGAGGCGCGTGGCCTTAAGGGAGGGTGAATGGGGAGTCTGCGGGTGAAGGGGGCTGAGTGGGGGTTCTGGGATGGAAGGGGAATGTTTGGGGGCTCTCTGGAGGAAAGGGGGCCTGAGAGGGCAGTCGGGTTGAATAAACCTCATGCCTGCTTGTTGGGAGGTGGGGAGCACGTGGGGAGGGGGAAGAGGATACCTCGCAAATTGCTGATTGTGGGTTGATGGTGCTTCCTCCACACATGGGGAGAGTGTGCAGACTCCGCACAGACAGTGACCCAAGCCAGGAATCGAACCCGGGTTCCTGGCGCTGTGAGACAGCAGTGCTAACCACTGTGCCACCATGCATTGTGTCCAATTCTAGGCGCCACACTTTGGAGGGATGGCAAGGGTTTGGAAAGGGAGCAGAGACTTACCAGAATGATGCCAGAGACCAAGTCCTTTAATTCTGTAGAATGCAGTGAAACTGGGAATCTTCTGCTTAAGACAAAGGTGTGATTTGACAGAGCTGCTCAGTAGCACCAGGGATTTTGATGGATAGAAACTGTTTCCACTGATGGGTTGGCAACCAAAGGATAGGTTTAGTAATTGGCAAATTAACCAGAGGGCCGGTGAGATTTGTGTACACAGTTAGTTATGATCTGAAATGCATCGTGTTTGAAGCACATTCAGTGGTAACTTCAAAAGGAAACTGGACAGATATTGAAAAGGAAAAATTTGCAGGGCTACGGGGAAAGAACAGGGGAGTGGAACTAATTGGAGAGTTCTTTCAAAGTGCTGGCACAGCCTTCAGGAGACCAATGCCGTGTGCTATAAAATTCTACGCACATGTTCTACCTGCACAACATCTCCAGATGCTCTTAGAGATGGGCGTGCCTCGATCTGTGAAACATGATGGAAATGCAGCTTCTGAGCTTTGGATCTTGCAGGTTTCTAATGGCTGAACAAGCTGATTCTGAAAGGTACAGTCTGCCACATGTGAAGGTGTTCCGTGTATTTGTGCAGGCTGATCTCCTTAGTTTGGAGTTTCCGAAACTTCATGTAGTCATGGCGATTAACTGATGTACCTATTTGCATCAGTCGTTAATTATTGTTCCCAACTTTCTTGATTTATGTTGAGATGCTTTCATGTCTCTATTGACCGAATCCTTGAATTGCAGCTTTGGGTGACCTGGTCTGTTGATACGGGCTACCTCCCTGTATTGTCTATCTTTGCGGACGTGGCTGTGTTTCCTCTTGTGCGCTGCCTAAGCCAACGAAGCTGCCTTTGCTCGATTAGCGCTGGCATGCTTGACATGTTTGCCCTTTGCTTCATTGGTAACTTTGTGTTATGTGATGTGATGTGGAGGATGCGGCACAGATGCCCAGAGATGCGCATTCATAGAATCCCTACAGTGAAGAAGGAGGCCATTCGGCCCATCGATTCTGCACCAACCACAATCCCACCCAGGCCCTATTCCGTAACCCCACATATTTACCCTGCTAATCCCCTGAAACTAGGGTCAGTTTAGCATGGCCAATCAACCTAACCCGCGCAGCTTTGAGCGCATTAGGCACGTTATTGAGCCTTTTATTGATGCTCTTTGTAACCAATTAGAATTCACACTGCCACCGTTAGCAACAGCCTAACCTGAACCATGCAGTTAAACAATTGATTGGATTCTTGTTACTTTTGTCCATTTCCACAATAATATAACTGCTTCCTTCCCTTAGCTCAGGAAGATCACATTGTTCCAGCAGACTCCACCTCTGCTGTATATCCTCATCTGCAGGAAACAACTCCTGACTTTTCTCTCTACCACACCAGCTGTCCTCAATATGTCTTCTGGGACTGCAGGCAGGCGTGCTGCAGGCTACCTTTCATCTTAACGGGATGTGTTTTCACTCATTCTATCCAGCATGGATAAAGTGCTCACAGTTACAGATTTTTGTAAAGACGTTTTAATAATTCATTTCAAATGGGACCGACTGATTTTTTTTTCTCTCTGGGAGAGCATGTTGGTCTTACTTACAGCAGCAGCCTTTTGTGGTACTTCTGCCAATAAGCACAGAGCTGCAGAGGAAGACATTTAGTTCAAGGTTTATTGGAGCAGGGGCTGGGGTGGAGGGAGGGAACAGGATACGGAAACCTCACTAATGTTTTCAGGCATTGGAAAAATGCAAAGAGCTCATCAGAAGAAAAAAATTACATTTACTATTGTGTACAAAAAATACCGGGACCTTTATTTAATTCCTTTGGCTCTGGGGAGACAGCAGTATTGATGGTGTTGTGGTACAATTCTGCCACCATGTGGCTTAGCTAGGAAATGCAGGAGCAAGTTTGTAGAGGGTTAACTGAATAAATAACCTTATTCTTTTAAAACGAAAATGCATTTCGAGCATAATTCTCCTCCTGCAAAACCAGTGTTGAGAAACAGGACATGTCACTTCTGTTCATGAACCAATGATTCTTATATTTTTGGCATCAATTGTTGCAACAAATTGCATCTGTTTAAAACTATTTATTGTTAACTCTCATCGGTGTTTCTCAGTTTTCATTCTTTTACTCCATTTTTAAAATGTAATTATGATCTTCCTTTCATGTGTGTGCCTGTGTTTATCTTTAAGTGCAACGTTTCATAGAATCCCTACAGTGCAGAAGGAGGCCATTCAGCCCATCAAGTCTGCACCTAACACAATCCCACCCAGGCCCTATTCCCGTAACCCCTTTTATTTACCCTGCTAATCCCCCTGACACTAGGTTTTTTTAGTTTAGCATGGCCACTGCACCTAACCCACACATCTTTTTGGACTGTGGGAGGAAACTGGAACAACTGAAGGAAACCTATGAAGACACAGGGAGAATGTGCAAACTCCACACAGACAGTGACCCAAGGCCGGAATTGAACCCGGGTCCCTGGCACTGTGAGGCACCAGTGCTAACCACTGTGCTGTCCCAGCAAAATGTAGCTAAATGTATGGAACAGGAATATCTCTCTTCTGTCCATCGTTTGTTTATTTTCATGTTTTGCAACCATTTTCCGAGCAGGTCGGCAGTGTAGAAAAAAAAGCATTTCGACTGCTCACATCAATTCCCAGCTGGAATGACACCAATGAGTAATAGATTATCAACTGTTAGGGAATCTCCATCACCACCTCCCTTCGAGAACTTTGCCTGCTTCCATTATTACCCAATACAGAAGCAAAGTGTTGTGGGTGCTGGGGATCTGAAATAAAAACAGAAAATGTTGCAATTAAAGAAAAATGTAAGTGTTGAGGAACAGAAGAGCCTCGAAATGTGTTTCTATTGATCTTTAAAAGGACAAGCGCTTAAGAAGGCACGGTAGCATAGTGGTTAGCACTGCTCCAGGGACCTGGGTTCGATCCCCGGCTCGGGTCACTGTCTGTGCGAAGTTTGCACATTCTCCCCGCGTCTGCGTGGGTTTCCTCCGGGTGCTCCGGTTTCCTCCCACAGTCCAAAGATGTGCGGGTTAGGTTGATTGGCCAAGCTAAATTGCCCCTTAGTGTCCCGGGATGCATAGATTAGTGGGTAAATGTGAGAGTTAGAGGGATTAGCAGGTAAATATGTAGGGATATGGGGGTAGGGCCTGGGTGGGATTGTGGTCGGTGCAGACTCGATGGGTCAAATGGCCTCTTTCTGCACTGTAGGGTTTCTATGGTTCTATGGTTTCTATGGATACATGTCTTTATTTGCTGAGGCACTGAATGTAAAAGTAAGGGGATTATACTGGAACTGTAAACATGAGTTAGACCACAGACGGAGTACTGTGTGCAGTTCTGGTCAATGCATTATAGAAAAGATGTGGAGAGAGAATACAGGGAAATTTACGAGGATGTTGCCTGACCTGGAGACTTTTGGCTGTAAGAAAAACTTAGATAGGATGGGGCTGTTACCTTTGGAACAGTGGAGGCTGAGGGCTAATAAAGTTGTATAAAAATATGAGGGATAAAATGGGCAGGAAGGACATATTTCCATCAGAGGTGTCAATAACCAGGAGGCATAAATTTAAGCTAATGGTAGAAGGATTAGAGAGGTGATGAGAAATGTTTTCACTCAGAGGATGGGAGTGTCTGGAACTCGCTGCCTAAAAGACTGGTACAGGCAGAAACCCTCATCACTTTTTATAAAGGAAACGCTCTTCAAGCAGTGTAATCTACAAAGTTACAGACCAGAAGCTGGAAAGTGGGATTAGACTGAAAGGTTTGGTTTTGCTAGCACAGATATAATGGGCTGAATGGCCTCCTTCTTTGCCATAAATTTCTAATTATGTAACCATGCTGTCCTGTAACTTTACCAAATTGCTCAACTTTGTCTATACTAAAACCATTATAGACATGGAATATTTACACACATCATAAACGATACAACTAAAGCTGAGGTGAATTCCAAGGTTTGTTTTACAAGCTTTAACTGCCTCCACTAAATTTATTTTATACAAGTTGATCATCTCAGGAATTTTTAAAAGAAAAAAGTAATTCTTCCTTTTTCAAATGGTTTCTCCATTGTTGTCATTTTATAATTCAATTATCTCTTTTTCTCACTGACCCTCACATCTTTTGTCAATCTTTCTACGTGATTCTCCTTTCTGTCCCATCTCTTTTACGCCTCAATGTTTCTGTGGTTATCACTTGTCACTTCCTATGTGTCACCTTCAGAGGGGCAGCATGGGTGCCACAATGGTTACCATAGAATCCTATAGTGCAGAAGGAAGCCATTCGGCTCATTGAGTCCGCACCGACCACAATCCCACTCAGGCCCTTTCCCCATAACCCCATGCATTTGCCCTAGCTAGTCCCCCTGACACTAAGGGGCAATTTAGCATGGCCAATCTACCTAACTTGCACATCTTTGGACTGTGGAAGGAAACCAGAGCACCCAGAGGAAACCCATGCAGACACAAGGCTAGCACTGCTGTCTCACAGCACCAGGAACCTGGGTTCAATTCCGGCCTTAAGTGACTGTCTGTGTGGAGTTTGTACATTCTCCCCTTGTATGTGTGTTTCCTCCGGTTGTTCTGGTTTCCTCCCACAGTCCAAAGATATGCGGGTTAGGTTATTTGACCATGCTAAATTGCCCCTTAGTGTCAGGGGGACCAGCTAGGGAAAATGCATGGGGTTATGGGCATAGGGCTTGGATGGGATTGTTGTTGGCGCAGGCATGATGGGCTGAATGGCCTCCTTCTGCACTGTAGGGATTCTATGATTCATTGAACAGCCCAGAGTACACAACAAGTCGACATGTATTATTTGCCCACCAGAGGTGAGGACAGCTGTCTATCTACTGACGTATGAGCTGATAAGAGAGAAATTGGAGTTGGGGGTCTGATAGAAAAAGGAGTGGGTGGAAGCCTAGGATAGGTGCTGAAGTTATTTTGGACTTTTGATTTAACTTACTCAAAGACTAAACTACTGGTTCTCTCGAAAGGTGATCAACCTGAAACTGTGGGTCAAGTCTTCCAGTATCGGGAGCAGTGACGCACTGACATTACCCCAGAGCCTTGGGGAAGTCCTGATCCATGTGATGCACACAGCCTCACCACCGATCAGGAGATCTGGCGCACTAACTGCTTTTCTCTCGCCACACATGCTCGCAGAGCTGCATTGCAGCGTTTTCTGTTCTGAATTTCAGATTTCCAGCATTTTAAAAATTCATTCTTTCATGGGTTGTGGGCATCACTGGCTAGACCAGCATTTATTGCCCATCCCTAATTGCCCCTGTGAAAGATGGTGATGAACCACCATCTTGAACTGCGGTGCTGTGAAGGAGAGAGTTCCAGGACTTGGACCCAGTAGCAGTGGAGGAATGGTGATATAGTTAAAAGTCAGGATAGTGACTTGGTGAGGAATTTTGCAGATTCCACTGTATCTACTAACCCTGTCCTCTGAGGTGGTAGAAACTGCAGGTTTGGAAGGTGCTGTAGAAGAAGCCTTGGTGAGTTGCTATGGTGCCTCTTGTAGATGGTACACACACTGATGCCACTGCCCATAAATGGTGGAGGGAGTGAATATTTAGGGTGGTGAACTGAATGTTTAGGATGGTGGATGAGGTGCCAATCAAGCACGGTGCCTTCTCTTCCATGAAATATATTTTGTCAATATATTTCACTGAATATTTTTGTACATTTCTATATAGCAACATTTCCCCTGATGACTCATTGACAACACTAAATATTTTTAAAATTAAACTTTAATAATAACAGAACAAAGAAGGTACGAGCATACACAAATAACTCCCATGGTTTGACACCATACAATACATATGCAGCAAAATACATTTTGTATCATTTCCTTAGAATATAAAGCAACATTAAAATACACAAAATACAAGATCATTTGTTTACAAAATATTTTTCACAAACATTAGCAAATCCTGAAGGACACATTTATGTTAGGTTTAAAATGCTGCACAGGCAAGTGTTGGCTCCTTTTATGATCCTCATTTGGAAAGGCAATTGAGGAATAAAATACTGCAAAGTTTCAATACTTCAAACCAATAAATGTTAGGCCACATTTTCAAAATGTGGAAACAATAAACTCTGAGGTACTGGCTTTGTAAAGAAGCTTTTGTGTGTTCACTGTATTCTGATTAGGATTGTTCGAAAATATAACGCAAGCTTTGATAAAAACCGGTGACATCACTGCTGGCGTGTTTGACGAGTTAGGCACCAGCATTCCCAATTAAATTTTGGCAGATAAAGCTCAAATTACATGATTTTCAGTTGATACATGTCCAACAGACCAATTTCTTTTAATAAACACAATTTCACCTGTTGCTTTAGCACTTTGGACACAGGTATTTTGACACATTTGTAAGTGTACCCTCTATAGTTGCTTATAAAGTTGTCAAAGTGCTGGCACATTTCAACATTTCGTTATATAGTGTTAACTGACGCCTGCGGTACTTTTACTGGCTTGCTCATTAATTTTCTTTCATATTTTCACCAACTTTGCTTGCTCTCCCTCAAAGTGTTGGCTTCATCATTCTGTAGGTGGCGTGATCACCCTCCGAAACTTCATCCAGGTGGTTATTATTTATGTGTGAGTTTCGACAGTAAATTATAGGATGGGGAAGAAGGGGGCAGGGTCTGCAGATCATCATGACTGTGATCCTATCTTTGTCTAAGCTGCACATGTGTAGCAGAATTCCAGGGATAGCAATGAAGAGCTGTGTCTGATTTCCCCCCTCTCGCTTTCTAATCCACTGCTGCTGAGGCCAGATTAGGTGAACCTACCGTTTCAGCCAAGATCAACACACAGGTAGGCTGAAACATCAATGCAGGACAGAGGGAGTGCTGCACGGCCAGCAGTGCTGCCTTTCAGATCAATGTAAACTGAGGCCCCTTCAAGTGAATGCGAAGGATCCACTGGCACTCCTTTGAAGGAGGATTATCCTTGATGTCCTGAACAACACTCGGCCAGCGCCACCAACATTAGATGACCAGTCGATTTGCTGTGTTGTTGTTAGTCTGGCCTTGCTGTTCATAAATGGGCTGATGCGTACAACAATGACTACCCTTCAAAATGATTTAATTGGGTTATGAAGTGCTGTCTAAGGTACTATATAAATGTGACCTTTATTCTTTAATTGAATAAACACTGAGAATCAAAGCTGGGATTTTGTGCTCTGGATGCATCAGTGACTCATACTGCCAAACAGACCAACTGTTGCACTTGAATCTTAAAGACATATCGTATGGTCCTTTAAACTATCAGAGAGAACAAATTATGTAACAACTAAAAATAATGCGACGTCCACTGAATTGGGGAAAAGGATATTTTCTGACTGTTATTAATGTTCCATTATCAGTTGGTATAAATTGCAATTTAGTTGTGCTCAGCACTTCAGAACATTAACAACATGTTCTAAAATTAGGTCTCATTATTGTAATACATACGGTAGATTTGAAAGAGTTCTCATTGGTGCTTCAGATTATTTTGTTGGAAACTGGAACGTTTACTCTGGTTATTGAGGATTATATCACCTCAAGTCGAAATTGCAGTTTATTCAAATATAGTTTATAACGTATCGTAAACAGGTTTGCATCAGAAACTGGTACAAATTCCTGTGCTTTCAAGAAAGATTGTGAAGTTAAACCTCTCCATTGTGAATAATCTGCACTAACAGGTTAGAATAGCAGTTAAAGACTCGTGTCCGCAGTCTGTGATTTGGGAACAATGAGCTCAGACACTGTGTCGGGTTGTCCATCTCTGCAGAAGAGCACGGCTGGGTTTTTACAGGCCCACATTGCAACATCTCCATTTGCCGGGCTGGAGGAAGACATCCTGCTGCCGGAACCCTGCCGGCTGACATATCGATCCCTTAACCTGTCCACCCTGCTCCTGGCCTCATGGCTCTGGTTGGACAAGTAGGCTGCTATGTTTCTAGTCCTGTAGCCATCTTCCCTATTCCTGCCCAAGAGCATGGAGATGTTCGGGTTTCTAGTGGCGTAGATGAGCGGATTGAGGGCTCCGTTGGCCCAAGCCAGCCAGATGGCGACAGTGTCCATGATGGGGGTGAAGTGGAAGTTGCCAGTGGCTGTGATGATGCCCATTATGCAATAGGGGCCCCAGCAGCAGATGATGAAGACGATCATGATCAGCACAGTTGTAGCCGTCCTCATCTCACTGTAGAAGCGCAGTAGATGGGCGTAGGTGGTGACTGGACGCACCCGAATCTCTGACAGCCTCACTGTCTTACAGATGTTGTAGTGGCAGAAGCACATCAAAGAGAAAGGCAGAAGGTAGCAGATAACAATCAGGGTGATGCTGTAACTTGTGCCCATGCGGGAGCTGCCCGAGTGGAAGATGTACATGCAGTGGTAGAACCCCTTCTTGTGGACTATCAGTGGACCCTGGACTTGTGAGATGAGATACCAGGGGAAAGAGAACAGGACTGCAGTCAGCCAGACAGCAACCAACAGCTGGGTGGCCCTACGCCTGCCAATCTTCTCCTGGGGCTGCCTGACGATTGCATAGTAACGATCAAAAGAGATGAGGGTCATGGTGAGGGTGGAGATAATCCCAAAGCAAGAGTTGAAGAAGCCATTGGCGATGCAAAACTGGTCGCCAAAGATCCAAATCCCCTCCTGGGTGAAGAGCATGATGAAGGAGAAGGGCACACACAGCAGGGCAGTGAGGAGGTCGGACAGAGACAGGGACATGATGAAGGCATTGGTCACTGTCCTCAGCTGCCGGTGCTTGATGATCATCACAATGACGGCCGAATTGCCCAGACAGGACAACAGGAAAATCAGCAGGAGGATGAGAGCTTTGGAAGCCATGGCCATGCCATAGAGCAGGGAGTTTGTGTGAGGCTGCCCACTGGCTTGGTCCTGCTGAGCTGCCCCAGTTTGGTTGCTGATCACAGTGGGCGAGGTGACTGGCGTGTCTGAGCTGTTGGTTTCCGTGAGGTTGTATAACAGTGGAATCTCGGTGGAAAGATCCATTAGGCTGAACGACACATCCACAAAGTGGAGGATTCATCACTTGCTCCTTCCTAACAGCGATACACAACCGGCGATGGAAACGGCTGCAGGTGAATGCGGGTTACAGGCCCTGGTGCCTGGTTCTGGCTCGGGCTGCAGAGGCTCCAGGGGGGAAGCCCTCTCACCACCATCCCCATCACTTGCACAATTTCTATGCATGATTTCCCACGGGTTGGTATCTCTTCAAACAGCGGCTGTAACCCTGTGGCATCAGAAAGAACATTTGATTAGGCGTGACATTCAGAACAGCACCGGCGTGGGCTCGTTTCCCAGTCTAGATTCTGGGAGCTGCCCCTCAGAGTGGAAGGTAAGGACAAACCACCACTGACAAAAAAGAAATCTGCCAAGCAAACAGCCCAGGATGAAGCATCAATGAAGCAAGCCCCTGCCTTTGAGCAGAGCGCACATTAATGAATGAACGAATGGAGCATGCTATAAAATAAGTGAACTTACATGAGTAGCAGGAGCTCCACCGATCTGCAGCCAGTGGCCAGAGACAGAGAAAACAAAAGACCAGTCACATGACCTGAGGATCACATGATCATGGTCATGACGTAAACACCGCCCACCTACAGCGGAACTGCACCAGGATGCAGCTGATGGATTGTATTATTGTGTATTTTGCGGTGGATTCTTTTTGTTGTTGGTTGGGTTGCAGTCCGGGCTCCGGAGGTGTTTTAGCATTGAGCATTTAGTCATGGGGAGGATTGATGTGAGTGTTATTCAGTGTCAGTACCTCCAGTGCAGGAGGTGAGGCTGGAATAACAGCAACAGGGGTTGGTAATGCGTCAAACAGCAACCCTGGCACACCATCCATAGGCAAGTTCCTGGGGTTGGGGCGGGGAAGGGGGGGAGGAGCTCTTTTTTAAAGTAGACCCCGGGGAATAGCTACATTTGATAGTAAACGCACCCACTTTTAGTTTAAAAAAACAATCCAAATAGTTTTAACACCAAGACATAGCGGTTAAATATGGAAACATGTTCAGTGACACAGCAGCAACATAAGCAGTGAAACACACCACTTAAAAAGGTCGCTAACAATCTGAGATTCCTTCCCAGTCAATGTCCTTAGTCTTTCTGATGTGACAACAGCCAATATACAGCCACTAGCCCATCTGTGTCACATTGATATCTGTTTAGGGTATAACTCATATCACTGCAGGAGGCAGCATTTCGGGGCTTTGACGGTGGAATTGGAAATGCCGGTTCAGCAGCAAACTCGGAAGCAGCATTCTAGAAAATTAGCAAAAGGCAGGTTCCAGTTCGGAACGGAAAATTAAGGGCATCCTCTCAATTTATGAAATTGTTGAGTATGTACAGGCAAAGTCAGGGAATTTAAAAACATGGAAAAATGATGGGGTCTTTTGAGGAGACACCGAGGAACGGGTAAATTCGATGGTCAATGCATCCACTTAGTTAGGAACCAGTCCAAATAATTCCAACACAGAGACATCCCGGTTAAAGGGAACGATCGAAAGAGATGAGGGTCATGCGGATTGTTAAAACCATTGACAACTTTCCAAAGATTCAGAAATACATTTTATTGATGAAATTAAATGCTGAATTTTGTTTTTGGTTGCAATTATCAACGATTTTTGTTATTATCAACGAGGAAGAGTGAAGTGTCAACACTTTTTCAATAATTATATTTACTAACGTTGAACATAAGAAAAAGGGACAAATCATGTTGTTCATTGAACCTGCTCCACTATTCAATACCATCTCAAACTCTACTTTCCTGCCCTCTCCTCACATCCCTGAATTTCCCGAGGGGAACAATTTATCTCAGTCCCAAATATATTCAAAGGTGGAGCAGTCACAACCTTCTGAGGGAAAGAATTACAATAATTCACAACCCAGAGTGAAAAAACAATCTCCTCTCAGTCCTAATGTCACATTTTCAGCTGACAAAGCACACACCAGGTACAGGGACAATCTTGGGAGAAGAATTGTGAGCATTTTTAAAAGCAAATTGGAAAAGAAACTGGCAGGAACAAGGGAGTTGGTGTAATTGGATTGCTTTTACAGAGAGCTGGCATTGTCATGAGGGGCTGAAAGGCCTTTCTGTGTAGCATATGATTTTATTACAATTCTGGAAATGTCGCTCAGATTCCCCATTCTGACATTTTCCACTGTCCTAACCAATACACTTTCATTCTTTTTGACATGCGTGACCTTTTTAACTTTTGTTTTTGAATGGTTGTGCGTATATTATAAATTCGAGTGACTGATTGCAACCTCCGCCCCAGAACTTCGAGATAGTATTGGTCCTGATGCTGCTCCGTATTTGTAAATGTCACGTTGCATTTTGCCAGTATGTGGGGAATACTGTTAATGTATTTAAATGCAGTGACTCAGGAATTGTCTCACACTGTAGAGTGTGAGAGAAAACAATTTTCTAAACACAACACAACCTGGCAAGTGAATTTGCTCTTTTATGGCTTCAAAGCTAAGATCTGCTTTCATTAATGGGCTCAGAGCAGAGCCCTTCAGTGAATTGTGTTGTTAGGTTTGGATTTCTATCGTGATCGAACAGTAATTACTTTTAACAAAGGCCTGAAAGCTACAACTTTCCTGTACTCTTGCAACAGAGTAGGAAATCATGGCGTTTTCACTTAGCTCATCTCAGTAATTTGCTTACTAGTTTTTAGCTCTTAAGTTCTCTGCCTGAAGGAAAGACCAACCCCACAGTGTCGTGACCTTCACCACAGAGACAAGTCCCGAATACACCCCAGATAGAACATGGTTCGACTCTGTGCTGGTGACACCAATCTTGTCCACACCAGCCATCAGTGCCATTGGGCCCCTTCAAGAATGCAGTAGCAACACATATGGAATTTCCCAGTACTGTGATGCTGTTGTCAAGCCAAAAAGATGTTCTGCCTACCAAATGGCCATATGTCCCAACAATGCCAGATCATATCCTGTTGGCAGTTTGCAATAGGCTATGCGCTGACTGTACTCAGCCAACCCCTGCTTGAAAAACTCAGAATGTAGAAGTTTAATGTGAGATGTGGTTCTATAATTGGACAGCCCTTGCTGATCAATCCTGAGTTTGCTAAGAATTTCACTAACAATCCATTTAAAATTATCAGTCGAGTACACAATGTGCTGCAGCTACAATACTTGCTAGAAGCTACATAAATTCATGCACAAAGACCTGTTCTCCGCAGCCAAAAGAAATATGTCCAGGCATTGTACCTTTCATGAATTAAACAAACATGAGGAACAACCGTTCTATGGTACATTCTCCATGGCAACAACACAACCAAAGTTAACTTGCCACCCAATCAGCATCAATTTCTCATGCAGTATAAATTACTGCTCCTTTTGAAATTTGACATTCTTACATCTATCCTGATGAGTGCAAAACAAAAAATTTTGACAACAGATCTTTTTTCAGCAATACTTGAGTTTTGTACTACAAGTGACTATAAATAGTAATGTAGTGGAGCTGGTGGGCCAGGTGGTCTGTTTCTGTGCTATACTAAATAATACATATTTGCCTGATTTACTAAGATGCATCAATACCATTCAGCTAGCTATACTGAGAAACTTTTCTTTCAACATCTAGTAATTCCTACATTTTCTTCAATTTATTTTGAAAAAGTCCTTTTCAAGAGTTTTATCAGCAAAGTTTATACTGTGTTCCTTTTATTCATTTGTGGAACATGGACGTTGCTGGCTGACCAGCATTTATTGCCCATCCCTCGTTGTCCTTGTTCAGACGGCAGTTGAGAGGCAACCACATTGCCGTGGTTCTGGAGTCACATGTAGGCCAGATTAGTTAAGGACAGCAGATTTCCTTCCCGAAAGGACATTAATGAACCAGATGGGTTTTTCCAACAATCAACAATGATTTTATGGTCTTCTGTAGATTAATTCCAGATTTTTAAAAATTGAATTCAAATTCCACCTTCTGCCATGGCGAGATTCAAACCCAGGTCCCCAGAACATTAGCTGAGTTTCTGGATTAATAGTCTAGTGATAATACCACTAGGTCATTGCCTCCTCTTTGTAACGCAGAGTGGCTGTTTGAAAGAAAAAGTATTCTAACTACTTAAACTTTGTAAAGTTTGGAAAGTGTAGTTAGCTGCAAAGAGAGAATCAGTTAATAGACGTTCTGCTGAAAAACACCAACTGAATTTTGACATGGAGTAATTTTCGTTTAGTTTTCTAAATGGAAACACTTTTGCCAATTATTTACAATGACATAGAATTAGTGTTTTTCATCATTCTAACCTCCCCCCTCCCCCTTTTCCCGGAGGAGACTTGCATTTATATAGCACCTTTCATGACAGGACATCAAGATGAAATATTTTTGAAGCGTTATCACTGTCATAATGTAGCAAGTTGATTTCTAAGAGTAATTGAAGTCTCCTCAGTAAAATAGAAAGGGAGGTTACATGTTGAAATGCTGCTGAGTACCAAATAAAGGGTTAAAAAAGGTGCATTAAGGATGACAATAGAGCAAAAGGGAGGGAGGGTTACAAGATCAGAGCTGTAGTTCAAAGAAGAGGTAGGGAAAGTGCAGGGTGGCAGGAGATAATGGGATGAAGTGGGTGAGGTAAATAGGAGTGATTGGCGATTTCCAGGGAATTGCCATAGTGCCCCACAACCACTCTCCAATTGCAGTTGTTTGTGGATCCATTCACTATCCACAGCCACCCCCTCCCAACCAAAGTTAAAAAGGATGAAGAAGCAGAGTTATACGAATTGAAGTAAAAAAAAATCAAGATACATCAACCTTTTCAGATTGACTTACCATGTATGTTCGACATTAAGTCTAATACATAATAGTTACATTGTAACCTTCTCCATCTCTTTACGACACATTATCTGTGTTAATATAGTGGCCTCAGGATGCAGCATGTGTGTCTGGCTGCAGATTAAAAAGCTGCAAATTTAATCACAGTGAGATGAGTTTCCTTTAGTAAACAGGTTCAGGGGCTGAATGATCTACTCTGAGATAGATCCAAATCATCTCAGGTAATTCAACCTTTCCAATTTTTGCTTGTCCTTTACCTTGACAGTCACCCTTTGGTAACTCATCAAGTGACCATTTTCCAGTGAGGCAGCAGACTTTTGAATGGTGGAAGACATCACGGCTGAAGCTCATTCCACCTTCATCCAATATTTGATGTATTGGTGTGCTTCCTGTATGAATTGGTGTGTGGTCATCAGGAACACCAGCTTACATTTAGATAGCACCTTTAACTCGGTCAATGTCCCAAGCCACTTTGGAGGACAACATTTGACACTTAGCTGCATGAGGAGATATTTAAGTCAGGTGACCAAAAGCCTGATTGGAGTAATCGGTTTTAAGGATCATCTTTAAGGATGAAAGGTGTGGGGGGGGGGGGGAAGGAAGGGGCTATGAAGGAAATTCCAGAGTTTGGAGTCCAGGCAGCTGAAGACATGGCAACAAATGGTGAAGTGATTAACATTAGGAATGTTATTAATTATTTAATCAAGGCTATTGTGAAGAACTGAGATTAAGTAGCTCATTGGAAACCTAGAATCTTCTTGGTCTACACTGTCCTGAGTTGAAAATCTCACGTGATGATATTTGAACATTTTTTAAAAAGTATCAGAATTTCAAATTAGGTAAATTTTCTACATTCAACTTGCTTTGGTATGGATACCCCTTGGATTCCAAAGCCAATTGCTTCCTTTGTTTATGAATATTCTTAAATCCAGTAGCTAGGTTCTGATGAGGCTCTATTATCCAACAAGGAAACTATGAAGGTTAACATTCAGCAACTTTACTCAATCAGCCATTCATTAAAAGCCTTTGGATAACGTCCCAACTGCTTTTGAACATATACTGCGCTGAATTATATTTTCCTATTTGTCACAGAGTTTAATTCTCAAGAAGAAGCTGGATCTTAATATCCCAGATTTGAAGCAACTGGCATGGCTCAGCTATCCTGCTTATGTTTTTGCACAACTTCACATAAAATGGCCATGTCACATAACAAAACTAAATACACATCAAGTTGGATAATGTGCTTTATTGATCACCAGTTTTTAAAAAATTAAACAGATACACAAGATACAGAATTATGTAAACTAAGCTAATTATTATTTGAAAAATCACCTGCACTTCGTATAAATTTCAAGTTGTAGCTCTTATAATTACTTACCCTAGTAGCAAAATTTAGTTGAAAACCTTTTATTATGTATAAAAATATCACTTTTGAAATGGCAGTGCTGATATTTGGAAACAATGACTTCACAGGTTCTGGGTTTTAATACATATTCTAAGCTTCAGATTAATAACTTCAATAGCAGCAAGTGTAGTGTGATTCAATGGCAGCTGAAATATTCTGAAGATAAACATAATTGTCTGCTTTACAATTAATATTGCATAGAATTTCACTGCATAATGCAGTAATAACTAAGGAAAATGATGAAGATGATCAAAATATCAGTTTAGATTTAAACATTTCTAGTGTAAAACAGATTTTAAAAAAGCATTATTTGGTTCTAAATTCATTGTAGTAAATATTTTAACTCATGATTTAGCTAAGCACCTGATATCAACTTAATGATACAACAATAATTCATAATGCCCTTGAGGTATTAAGGTTCATATAAAGAATGCAGGTTTAGGACACTAACATTATTGATTGGAATTTCTTTTACTGCTTTATTTGAGAAGAAACCCGTCTTTCAGGTCATCATCATCTTCCACGTAAAATCTTGCTGTTCCAGTGTAATGTGCTTGCCCTGACACTTCCACTATAACAGCTTTGAAATCGCCACATTGTGTTTCCTGGGGGGGGGAAAAATACATTTTTAGCAATCTTCTCACAATATTGCTCATGGTATGATAATAATAGTTATTACCATAAAAATATATCAGGGCATGAGTCACCAAGGTTTGTGCTATCCCTCTCGTCCTTTTGGCTAAGATCAAGTGTAGTATAGTTGGCAGCCCATGGTCGGCCGCACTTGGTTGAGGTCATTAGGTTACACTGAAGCTTCATATGTTTCATATGAAGCAATTTTTAAAAGTGGCATCTCGGCCTTTTGGCTAAGATGCAAATGAGCTCAAGTCTTGGAGGAGGAACCTCCCCCTTCTCCAATCAGCTTGGCTCATGTAGATCAGGCCCAGGACAGGGTGGTTTGGTCGCTCGCCCTGTCTTGTCAGCCTGGATCTGAGACTTGTTGAGACTCTGAATTGGATTTGATTTGATTGAATTGGAAAAGTAATAAAAAAAAACTTTAATATCACCTGGACTCTAATTCTAATATCAAAAATGCTTTGGTTTTGACCAGCTTTTACAGATGTATTTTTGATAGTTACTCATCCCATATTAATTCAAACAGCTATCTTTCTAAACCTAATGCTCTGGTTACAATTCTTCAACTATTCTGAAGTTCTGCAGTACAAGTCACTGAAACAGGGAGATTCTGCATCCATTCTACTCATAACCCACGTTATTGCTGTAATCTGGACTGGATATTGTCTCTTTCACATGTGCATATAAGTGTGCTTCTCCAATCTTTTGGAATGCACACTATTTCACCAGTAAAAGAAGTGAGCAGAATGCATGTCCACAATTTGTTTATTTTGCATTTGTTATTAGAACAACAACAGGAAACATTTGTAACAATTCTCGCCACCTTACGATTTGGTCACTTTTCTTAAAGGAACATTAACACATTATCCTTATTATCAGGCTTATTTAGCATTTCTGATCAGCTGTTGTTCTGATCTCCATCTGGACCTAATCAACCCCTCAACCAGGAATCTTGACTTATGCTAAACTGTAAATAAACTGGGATTGTTCTCCCTGGAAAGATGGAGGCTGAGGGGTGACCTGAAGGAAGTTTATAAAATTATGAGAGGTATGGATAGGGTGAACAGTTGGAAGCTTTGTCCCAGGGCAGAAATGACAATTACAAGGGAGCACAAGTTCAAGATAAGGGGGAAAGGTTCAATGGAAATGTGTGGGGGAAGTTTTTTTTTTACACACAGGGTGGTGGGGGCCTGAAATGCACTGCCAAGTGAGGTGGTTGAGGCAGTTACGTTAGCCACATTTAATACTTATCTTGATAGGCATATGAACACACGGGGAATAGAGGGTTAAGCGCAGTTGATTTAGGTAGGTAAACGTGATCGGCGCAGGCTTGAAGGGCCTGTTCTTGTGCTGTACTATTCTTTGTATTCTACATTCCTCTTTTTCTTTCCTTTATCTCTGACCATAAATGGGGAGCTATTCCTAATAGTAAGTCCACAACAAAACACAATACTTCAAAACAATGAGACCATCTGACCTCCCTCTCAAAGACTTGATTTCTGATACACATCTGTGCTCATGTGAATAGGGTGGTCCCAACTATAATAGGTGTAGAAACATAGAACATAGCAACAGTAGGACATTTGGCCCTTTCAGCCTGCTCCTTCATTCAATATGATCATGGCTGATCCTCTATCTCAACACCATACTCCCACACTCTCCCCATACCTCTTGATACCTTTAGAGTGGGATTTGCCAGCCATGTTCGCCCAGTCACTGTGCTGACGGCTGCCCACAATACAAAGGCCAGATCTTCTGAGCATCAGCAATGATTGCTGGATTGCTGCTTTGATTGAAAATTTTTCACGACTTCCAGAGGTCAGTTGAGAGTCAACCACATTGCTGTGCCTCTGGATTCACATGTAGCCCAGACCAGGTAAGGATGGCAGATTTCCTTCTCTAAAGGACATTAGTGAACCAGATGGTTTTTCCAACAATTGACAATGGTTTCATGGTCATCAATAGATTCTTATTTCCAGATTTTTTTATGGAATTCAAATTCCACTATCTGCCATGGCGGAATTTGAACCTGGGTCCCCAGAACATTAGCAGGTGGATAGTCTAGTAATAAAATCACTTGACCACCGCCTCCCCCCGAGTGAGATGGATAGGTGAGTGAGGTGGGTAATTGAGATGGCAGTCAGGTTAGCTCGAGGGGTGTAGGTGGGTTGGGCGTTCAATGGGGAGGAGAGGGGTGGGTGGGGCTAGTTGAGGGAAGCCAGTGCGGGAGATCGGGAGGTTTTGGAGGTGGGGGGGGGGGGGGGGGGGGTGGGGTCAGTTGTGTAGTTACCTGCGGACGGTCAGAATTGCCATTGGAAGTTGAAACTTCCTGAGTAGTTTCCATGTAGCTCCGCGCATCATAACTTGCACAGAGTCCCACGCATATCTTCAGTCGTGTGGTCTCCACAATCCAGAGACCAGAGGATTTGGCCCAACATTTAATTAAGTGCTTTCTATTGGGAACGTGAAAAGGGAAAAGAACAGGAAAGCTCTTCAATCGAGCAGACTGAAGAATCCTTTCTGAGACATGCAGCCTAAAGCAAAAAGTATAAATTAGGTTTATATTGTGTGCAGAAAGTAAAATAAAGATTGAGAAAGAACGATGAAATTGGCAGACAAGGCAGGGGAGACACAAGAAAAAATCTAAAATAAACTGTTTTACAAAATCTCCAATACTGGCTAAGTTCTGAAGGACTGAGACACCGTACAAGTAAAATTTTCAGGGCCAGGAAGGTTGCTTGGCAGTAATTATCACTTATCACACCATGTAAAAAATTACTTAGTCCTAATTGCAACACCCTAACCTTTTCTGGTATGTTTAGTGAGTAATTGGTGGTAAGTACCCCCCCAACTTCATGCCATTAAATGTATGTCAACGCTGAAGCTATATTTGAGGTTCTGTTACAGCGTAGCCTGTACATCTTCTGAGTAATGCAGACCACAGCTTCTGGATTCCACATTTAACTATACATGTTCGCACTCTGAAAGTTACTGTCTCTTTACTCTATAACAGTGCATGCTACTAGCTTTACTGTTAATAATACAAAATCTAGACTAGTTATTAGAGTCGTAGAGGTTTACAGCAGGGAAACAAGCCCTTTGGCCCAACTTGTCCATGCCGCCCTTTCTTTTTTAAAACCCCTAAGCTAATCCGAATTGCCCGCATTTAGCCCATATCCCTCTATACCCATCTTACCCATTCTACTTATTACCCCAGGGGTAAACATTTAGAGTCTTTATAGAAAGACAAAAAACATTTATTTAATGCATTGGTGAATTATTAACATTTGCACATTTAACTGTAGCTATTCTAAATTTGTGCATACCTAAAAGATTTGTAATTTTGCCTCTTTCCAATTGCATTGTGAATGTATTGGTTAGGTGAGTCATTATCACTATCATAATATTTTTCTTCCAATATCAAGTCCAAGCACAAACAAGCACTGAAGAACCAAAGGAATATGATAAGATTTATTCAATGAAACGCTATATTAAGAAGCCAAAGCACATGGACGAACTCGCCTCGTGTACTTTTGTAGTCTTAACCTGAACAACTAGTCGTGCACAAAACCTTAACTAACAAAAGGTTTGAGTAAGCAGCATTTCAAGATAGTTTGAAGGCAAGCGGAGGTTTATTGTTATCATTGAACTTGAGTAACTGGATAGTAGCTTGTCTTTTGTTTTTGGCATATTTATTATTTGCCAACTGTGTATCACAGACTTATTATGGAGCAGAAGGAAACCATTTGGTCCATCGTGTTTGCATTGGTTCCCCAAACGAGCATCATGACTTAGTGCCTTCCTCATTTTGTTATTTGAGACAATCTTCGATTGAACCTGCCTCCACCACACTTCCAGGCAGTGCATTCCACACCCCAAATGTATTTTCTCACATCACATTTGTCTCTCGCGGATCACTAACTCTGTTCTATAAAAGTAGGTGATAGCTGCTTTGATAAAAAAATGGAAATATTTAAAAATGCTAATCAGCAGCTGGCTTTCCCAAGGTGGTGGGATTGTGCAAGTCGTCTGATTCACACATTGTCACTTGGGTGTTTCCTAATTGCCTCTTGCACTGCCAGTATGTTTATTCTGTCAAAATTGCCATTTGCTAGTATTTAAGAGACACTTTTAGGAATTAGTTGTTGAGCATTTGCAGCATTCTACATTTCATATAGGTATTTTGTCCAATTTCTCAATTTAACTTTTGTACAAATGACTTTGCTACCTTATCCTAATCTTGCAGACAGAAACTTAAGAGTGGGACACACTTAATTAACAAGAAAAAGAATTGTAGTCTTGGTCCAGATGCAATTCTGGACAGTATATTCCAATTTTTTGATTTAAGACAGATTGAGTGGTGTGTACAAACCCAACTTCTGCTCGCTCTATGTAATTCTCAACTTGGTGAAAGTGGAACTCAGTGTACTGATGACTAGACGCTGGTCACGTTTAAATGGTTAGTTAAAACACAACTGAGGGGATTGTTGAATTGGCTCCCTAGTGACATTACAAAAAATAACATTGAAAAAGTTTCCAGGAAACGCAATGGAAAACCTTTATCCACATTGCAGAGTGCTTGGTTGAAGCTGCACAAGATTGAGTATTGCATTGCTGCAAACTGCATTGTATTTACCGTCTTAACAAGTTTTGTGGAAGATTTTTCTTTAACTTCATAATGAAGAAAAAAAACTTCCTCTATTTATTTGAAAGATTTGGAATCATAGACTAAGTCTTGTTTAAAATAATTGCAACAATTAAGAAGATTAATTGGAAGAAAATCTTACATGAGCAATTAAAAAATGAAATTTCTAATAAACGTTAATTTCTGAAGCTTAAGTTAGTTCCTACAATTTTGGGTGAATACTGGATAGTGACACTATAATTTCTAGATATCGTAGATAGGGACTACTAGCTCTTGACATTTAATACAAAATATAAATGCTGCTAACTGTTGAGGTTTGGGTTAAAATGTGCTGTTGTATTAGGTTTCAAAAAGCAACAATACTTATAATATGTCAATCACCTCTACAGCTTTTGCTGTGAAGAGCGAGCTTGTTGGACCACTCTGAAATGTCCTGGTCTGATTCAGCAGAATTAATCCTTTGTGATACTGCAGTGCAATACGAGCTGTCACACCCGAGCCACAGGGACTTCTGTCAACCTATTCAGGATAAGTTAAACAAAAAAATGCTCAAAATGTTTTTTTATTCATGAATTATATTTGATCTTTATATTTTCAAATGTTTTCCTTAACTGCATAATAAATAATAGGTATGGATCGAGTATTTTGACCTTGGGTATTAAAATGTTGATAAAGAGCTTGCAAAAGTGCAAGTTCTGATTACTGTTCAGGTGACAGTCAGCTTTGTTTTAACCCCTAGTGTTTGCAGTAGAGCTGCTCCAGTACACAGGGAAATTTCTCCTATTGTGGATTTTGTGGAGCTGCCCTTAATGAGGAAGAAACCGACCAACAGCCGGAAAACAAGATATTTTCAAAATCATCAAATTTCAACTGAGTTCATTAATTTATTTTGTATTTTAAACAGGAATACTTTGAATACATCTGAGGTGATATTTTCTTTCTTATTTATTGCACAAAGAATGCGATATACACTTTGATAAATAAACTTCCATTATTAATTGATACTTCCTAAAACAAGTCTGACTGGGAATCTCAGCTGAGAAATTAAGTAGATTATTTTGTGCCACTTCATAAATCGGCTGTGATTAAATCACTAAAGATCGCACAGTGTTTACCCTTCAAGGCCTGCTCAAATGTGTGTAGTAAGTTCATTGTAACAAGGTTTGTTAATCATAGTTACTTTACCCACCTGAGCATCTGCAAAAACACAGATATTTGCTGTTGGCTCTTCAGAAAACACATCTTTGCCATCAGTTAATATAGTGCCATAGAGGAAGGCCAGGTCTTCACTGTCAGGGTGGTGGAGTTTAACCTGTAAAAACAAAAATTATTGAGCAGAGTTTGATATTAATTTATTGCATCAATAGCAATAGTTGTTTTTTTGGTAGATACCAACACCAAGTCTGTTTTAATAGTTGTTATATTTAAGTGCTCTTCAGAATCTCAAAATGTGTACTAGGTGAACTAGTCGTATGAAAGTAGTTAAATTAGAATTAAACAATAAAAAAAATCAACCAGATGGTAGGTTTCTTTAAAATTACATACTCTTCAGAGGCCAAAATTGAGTGAGAGTGAATTCTGGACAAACCATTTTGTGGGTAATGTCTCCTCGTGGAATAGGTTTGAGCTGACATTGAGTGACACCAATCTGCTCAGTTGCCCAGAATAAAATTCTTATGCACACACTGGCTCATTGGACCAAAAGTAAATGAAAGCATATATGTCCCCTGTATTATTTTTAGCAATGAAGAAAACCACAGAAGGTAGGTAATCGATCTTTTAAGAATTCTCCACACGTCCCTGGAGCCTGAGATGGAAAAACTCGACTCCAAAGGAAGGGAGAGATCATTCCCATCAGAACTGACCGGCCAAAGATATACACCCCACCCCTGGTAGAAAAGTCAGTCCCATGGGCTGTCTTACAGTGATAATGAGGTGAGTGTGGGACTTCTGCCCCTCAGGGAGAGGAAATCCCACCCTTGAGAGCATCCAATCTGATTGGATGTCAACTGAGTTGTTCCACTGGGGCAGATGCTAGTATTGGCTCCTGCTCAAGGGAGTCCCCAGGAAGATCTGTCATAGAGGCTGGATTAAGTCAAGTCTTAATGTCTTGGGCAGGGAGGAATTGGAATAACAATAACGAGGATGGGGAGGGAAGGTTGGGAGCTCAGGTTAGGTTTTGGAGACCAGGTGGAAGGCACAAGGGGGGCTAGTCTGGGGGAATAAAGTTCCGAACTGCTGCACTAGCATTGATGTACTTGAAGAAAATTTAAAGTGAACATTGTTTTTATATCTGGTTAGTAACTTAGGAAACTGAAAAATTCAACCCTGATGCAAATATCAGGGCGGCACGGTAGCACAGTGGTTAGCATTGCTGCCGCAAAGCTCCAGGGACCGAGGTTCGATTCCCGGCTTTGGTCGCTGTCTGTGTGGAGTTTGCACATTCTCCTCGTGTCTGCGTGGGTTTCCTCCGGGTGCTCCGGTTTCCTCCCACAGTCCAAACATGTGCGGGTTAGGTTGATTGGCCACGCTAAAAATTGCCCTTAGTGTCCTGAGATGCAGAGGTTAGAGGGATTAGTGGGTAAATATGTAGGGATATGGGGGTCAGGCCTGGGTGGGATTGTGGTCGGTGCAGACTCGATGGGCCGAATGGCCTCGTTCTGTACTGTAGGGTTTCTATGATTCTATGAAATATTACTAACTCCAGAATGTACAAGTAATCATTCTTAATGCTTTATGGGATATTCAGGAAAATATTTTAGTCATAAAATAATGGATCAAGCTCCATAGGCCTGCTTGGCAAGTTATGCCAATTCCAAACCCGATCTGCAACAGTTTAAGTTCCTGCATTGTTCCTGGGTACAAAAGGTGTGTAAAGTTGTCAGATCTTTATGTTGAGTTCCCACAAGTGCATGGTCTGGGGAGGTTGAACACAGAACAGCATGTTGGATTTTTGCCTAAATTTTCATTAAAAGCACAATTCCTGACTGTCAATTAGGTTTGAAAACTATAATTAAATAAAAATGTTTTCAGGAACTCATTCTCAGTTTTGAGGCAGGAGGAATCCAGTCTCAATGAAAAAGACACATGGCTACAATTCCAGCCTCTGAGAAAATGAGGGGCAAAACTAATTTGCAATCAGATTGTGAGGAGGAAATACTGATCAAATCAGAAATATATTTGGCTTCTCTACGTACCTGTGCTGCCACAGCATTAGTTACAGTTACTGCTGCATCTACAAGATTGCGGATCCTGGAGGAACGAACATCCAAACCAAAATGATCTGCACTCACAAATGCATAAAAAGCACCTCCATATGAAATGTCCACTACAATCTTCCCATGTCCTGGTACATCAACAGCAACATCTGCAAGAGAGATGAATAAGCTGGCACTGAATATTGCATGTACATATGTGCATAATGGCTCTTACCTAATGCACAGATTCTTAGTGAGTCTATTGTCTATATGTTCAAGAGATTGGTGTAACACCAAGAGAAATAACATAAATGACTATTTCCAATGCCTGAAATATTTTACTTTATTAAAGGCACTGAAGGAATAGTTATACAGGTTTGTGCTCATGATACAAATTCTTGACATTTGTGCACATTTTAAAATGGTGCACAAATGCCCAAGTCAGCTACATTTTGGAGGGCAGAACTGTATCAAGAGAAGGAATAGGTATTATGTAGAATGAGATGCCAACATATTGAAGTGGCAATGATGACATCAAAAACAGGCAAGGGAACTAATTGGTCCTACAATGAACTCTCATCACAGAAAAGGTCAGCAATCCCACCCAAACCATGATGATCAAACAAGCCAGCAGAAGAAAATGGCCCCTGTCCTCAACCCTGGCACCATAAAGCGTAAGAGGTAAAGTTGTTGTGGTCGCAAGCGCCATGTGAGTGGGCATAGACTTTAGCCAAGTGATAGAAAATGTTGGAAACATTCAGCAGATCTGGCAGTAACAGTGAAAAAGTAAACAGAGTTAACGTTTCAGGTTGATGACTTGTTCCGATTCTGATGAAAGGTCATTGACCTGAAACATTGGGCGGGACTTTCTGGCCACACATGCCCCAAGACTGGAAAATCCCACCCGAGGTCAATGGACCTTTCTATGGTCCGTGTCCTGCCCGCTATGATTCCTGTGGGGGGAGGGGGAAGGGAGAGACAGGAAAACTCGGTTTCCTTCTCTACAGATACAGCCAGAGTGTTTCCAATATTTTCTGTTTTAATTTGATTTAGTATTGTCAGATATATTGAAATACATGTACTGGAATACAGTGTTCATTTCAGATTGCCAGCATCTGCAGTATTTGGTCCATATCTACATAATTTTGGAATGGGAGCAGGGCAGGATGGTCTAGTGATATTATCGAGGGTGGCACAGTGGTTAGCACTGCTGCCTCACAGCGCAAGGGACCCGGGTTCAATTCCGGCCTCAGGTCACGGCCTGTGTGGAGTTTGCACATTCTCCCCGTGTCTGCGTGGGTTTCCTCCGGGTGCTCCAGTTTCCTTGCACGCTGCAAAGATGTGCGGGTTAGGTGGATTGGCTATGCTAAGATGCCCCTTAGTGCCAAGGGGATTCACAGGGTAAATGCATGGGGTTATGGGGATAGGGTATGGGGTGGGATTGTTGCCAGTGCAGTCCCGATGGGCCGAATTGCCTCACTGTAGGATTTTATGATTCTGTGAATTTGATTCACTCTAAGACATTTTAAAAAGTGCTGACTGCAGGCTGTCACGGTGCAGAGGCCGTGCCCAGCTGGCCTCTCACTCCCACCTGTAGCGAAGACGAATGCGGGGACACTCAGGAAGCGGGCGCGGCCGCTCTTGCCCCGGTCGTACTGCACGAAAGTCCGGACCAGGCCGCAGGGGCAGTGGATGTTGACCTGGCTTTCGGGGGAGCTGGGCTGGGCGACCAGCCCGTAGTCCAGGGCGAAGCGGCCGAGCGCCAGGACGGCGTGGCCGCACATGGTGCTGTAGCCCTGGTTGTGGATGAAGAGGACCCCGAGGTGAGCGTCCGGCCGCTCCGAGCCCACCAGCAGCGCCCCGTACATGTCCGAGTGTCCGCGGGGCTCCAGCAGCAGCCTCCGGCGCAGGCCGTCCAGCCGCTCCCGCGCGTAGCGCCGCTTGCTCAGGATGTCGTCCCCCAGCACCGGGGGGAAGCCGCCGGTGACGATCCGCAGCGGCTCCCCGCCCGTGTGCATGTCCAGCACCGAGAGCGGGGAGCCCAGGCCCGGCGGCGCTCTCAACAGCAGCTCCATCCGGGATCTCAGTGACCTACCGGCCAGCCCCCGGGGGGCAAAGGGTAAAGGTCAAAGCTGCCGGAAGTGGGCGGCGAGCGGAAGTGGGTGACTCTGGAATGGCGGCTGCTGGATTAGCGCAATGGGTAAGGAGCTGACAATGTCCTTTCAGGCCAGACTGAGTGAAAACAGGACAGAGTCCAGGATCAACAGGGGGTTAAAATAAATCAAAACACAACTATTATTTCATTTAAAATATTAAATTAAATAATAAGTGAAAAATGTGATTAGAATTTTTAACCGACCCATTGTCATAATATCTGTAATAAAAGCAAATTACTTTGGATGCTGGAATCTGAAACAAAAAACAGAAAATGCTAGAAAATCTCAGCAGGTCTGACAGCATCTGTGGAGAGAGGATAGAGCCAATTTGGCTTCAGTTCATCAGGTGTTGAAACCCTCAGGCATGAGCTTTCAATTTTTAGCCTGACTGTCTAAAGACAGCACGGTGACACAATGATTAACATTGCTGCCTCATAGCGTCAGGGACCCAGGTTTGATTCCTGGCTTGGGCCACTGTCTGTGCAGAGACTGCACGTTTTCACTGTGTCTGCATGGATTTTCCTCCCACAGTCCGAATGACATGCTGGTTAGGTGTATTGGCCATGCTAAATTCTCCCTCAGTGTACCTGAACAGGTGCCGGTGGTGACTAGGGGATTTTCACAGTAACTTCATTAGTGTTAATGTAAGCCTACTTATGACTAATAAATAAATTTAACTTACTTACTTACTCTATCATCTCTGTACTCCAATTCTGGTCTCTTGCACATCCTTAATTTTCTTTACTCCATTATTGATTGATGTGCCTTCAGTTGCCTAGGCTCGAAGCTCTGGAATTCTCTCCCTAAGCCTCTCTATGCTCTCCTCCTTGAAGATGCTATTTAAAACTTTTTTGATCAAGCTTTGCTCATATGTCCTGACATCTCTTTTTATACAGCTCAGTTTAACATTTGTTTGATTATCCTCCAGTAAAGCACGTTAGGATATTTTGTTACATTGAAAGTGCCATATAAGTACAAGTTGCTGCAGGTGCACCCATCTGACTGAATGGTCTGTATTCCATCACACTCTTGTTACAGACAGGAGAGGGTTTAATTTAAACAGCTCTGATTTCTCCTCTGTCTGTCTGTAAATGGAAAGGTGTTTTAATTTTGAATTTCACCTTTCAGCAGTGTAGTTCCCAACTCTTCAGTTTTGGTGTGATTCAATTTCTATTAACCCTGCAGCATTCTCGAGACAGGTAAACTCTGGGGACAGGTAAACTCTGGGATAGTTTATTCACACATTCAAACATGAGAGGAGGGTTACAATGTTGCTTTTTTAACTTGTACAATAAAAGAGGGGATATAAAGAAACATTTACAGGGCAAAGACCACAGAATAAAGAATTATTGCTTCACGTGAGTCCAGGGTTCAGAATCAAAAGTCCAGTAGTGAATTTCTTCACAGATGTCGGCAGGTTGAAGACTGATGCTGGATAATTCACTTTTCACTCACCTGTCTAGTTTGGCTTTGGCAAAGAATGTATATTCTTGAGATTGTTCACGTTCAACTATTAAAAATTTGAAAGGAAGGGTGCAGGAGCCTATGCCCGAGCAGTCTGGCAGACTCCAGTGTCTTAAGACATGTAGATAGTCTTTGTATAATTCACTCTGAATTTGGTCTCTGCAGTCACAGGGTGGTTAGCATGTCTTCAAAGATAATGGGGTGTCACCTTCTCTGAGGCTGCCAGAAAACTCCTTTTGTTCAAGGTTAAAGGCAGACATGGCTTCAGCCTTTTAAAAGTATTTGTCCCGGTTTAGAAATTTTAGAGTAGCCGTGATATTTATATATTTCATAAAGATATAATGTGACGTCTTAGCACTGTTACACTCTTGACATCAACCTTTTAAAATGGTGGAGATGCTTTCATGGGTCTGGATGAGTCACTCATCTCAGATTGCTTGGTTAATATTACTGGTCCTGTTTAGCCTCTGGTAAATGATGATCCTCATTGGAGAGCCCAAAAATAAAGGTCAAGGGGAGATGGTTGGGTATTTTTGATAAGATTATTGCCTGGCATTTATGTGGGCACAAATATTATCTGCTATTTCTAAGCCCAAATCTGAATCTTCTCCAGATCCTAAAGTAGACCGGAATGGGATGCTTCCTGAATAGAGTTGAGTACTGTGGAATCTGACCTTATAAAGGAGGGAAGACTTTGCTGAAGCATCTGTAGTTGTTTGGACCATTGACACTCCCTGAGAAACTCTTCAAGGGCTGTGATGAGTGCCCTCTGACAACCTTCCATTGTGTCAGATATGACTGCAGTTACTGGAGTTGTTTTGCTTTTGACTGCCATGGACTGTTGCTATGGTTCCATGATACTATACTCAGTAAATGCTGTTTCGATGGTCCAGTTATTTATAAATGGTATATATAAAAATATTTTTGTACAATCTTTGTAGTAAAATTAATTTAACAGTTGAAGCAATCTTTTTTTTAATGTTAATGATTTCAGATGTTGAACTGATGTGCCCTGGATTATACTGTGGAAAATCAATAATAGAAAGCAGAAATGATAGTCAGACACAGTATGGAGACTGTGGGGTAAGTTCTTTGGCACTTTTTGCTATTCTTGCATTCAGTAAATTTGATAGTACTTAATAATCGTAGTGTAGGACTGGTATTTAAAGATCACTGGCCCCGCTTGGTAATTGCATGAGAACTACCACCCAAGCAACAATTTTTTATCCAGGATATAACACATATTCTTTAAGATATAACAATAGTTTATTCTGTGAATGATTGTTTATTATGCAGGACATGTATTGATCATACAATCTTAAATCCATGTTTCATTCCAAACATGCTTTGGACATAAAAATTTGATGCTTGGACTCTGGCATGCATTGTTTTCTTTTGAGAGACCCTAAATTTTGTAATTAGCTTTGACTGTACATTTGCAAGTTGGAAGTGTTGGGCTAATTTATGCACAGAATTCAATATGCAGTGCTGCAGTATTTAATTTTATGACTCAATATATAAATCACACTCTATTCATGTGTGTTTAAAGGATCATGATTACATGTTCAGAGGAGGCTTGTAGATTACCTGATTTGAATGAGAAATAATTCATCCTGGAATTTGAAACTGAGTTAGATGTGAGTCACTGAATACCCTGGCAGTGATTCGCTTCTGGACTCAAACTACAAGTATTCAAGGTGATAAAAGCAAATTGCTGTGGATGCTGGAATCTGAAACCAAAAGAGAAAATGCTGGAAAATCTCAGCCGGTCTGGTGTCCCTGGAGAGGGAGCATGCGGTGTCCATGGGTGCGGTTGACGCCTTCTGCGCCCGCTGGGCACCGCAGGGGTTGGGGTGCGTTATTGACCCTGACAATCACATTTTAATTTGATGTTTTTAAGTTTCCTTTGTACTTTGATTTCTGTTCGGGCTGTTCCCCCTCCTTTTGGGGAGCTGCCCCTTTTACTTTGTCCTGACTTAATCTGAGTTTGTTTATTTGGTTTGACCTAAAAAGAGGGCAGCATCTGTAAGGAGAGAAAAGAGCTGATGTTTCAAAACTCGAAGCGTCAGCTCTTTTCTTTCTTTACAGATGCTGCCAGACCTGCTGAGATTTTCCAACATTTTTCTCTTTTAGTATTCAAGGCGATGTCAGGCTCTGATTTTGGTGAAATGGAAGGATTCGTAGTTTGAGTTCAGAAACAAATTAATTGTGTGTTGTTTTGTTACTTCACTACATTCTGATCTAATTTCAAACTCCAGCTTGATTTTTGTTTCATCCTCCACGTCACTGTCTAATAATCCTGGGAAATCCCTGTGATGGTTTTTCTTTTGCTAATTCATGAAAAATAGCTTCAATACACCATATTAATACAATGCTGTACATTTTTGCATTTCATTGTTATACTTAATCTTACACTGAACTATTTTATTCTTGCTTGTAATACACCCTGGGTGAAAGGAACTGTTGGGTTATATGATGACAATTGTGGTTTGGGCTTTCATTGATCAAATTGTGAAAAGGTAAACTTCTGCAGAAATCTAGCGGAGCACGAAAACAGATAGGCTGCTGCATGAAACCTAAGAAAAATATATTTGCAGAAACTCTGAGACCCAGATATGGGGAGAGCTGAGACAAAATTGAGCATCAAGGCCACTATGTTTTCCTTGCTTTGACCAGGGTGCAGCATTGAAATGTTTATAAACTGACAGGCGTCTTGAGTGCGGGAGGTCAGACATCTTTAAAGTCTGACTTGGCTTGAGTGGGCAGATGGGCAAATGACATCCTTACTTAATGACTATTCAAATAATAGATAATGATTGTGTTAAATTGGTCTCTTTGCTGTGTAAAGAATGAATAAGAGGAGATTCCCTGAGCACATAGATTACAGAGGTTTATTTGTTCACGGAATATGGGCATCGCTGGCTAGGCCAGCATTTATTGTCCATTCTTAATTGCCTTAGAGAAGGTGATGGTATGCTGCCTTTTTGAACCACTGTAGTTGATTTGTTGTAGGAATACTCAGTGTTCTTGGAAGGGAGTTCCAGAATTTTGATCCAGCAACAGTGAAGGAATGATGATATAGTTCCAAGATATTGTGTGTCGTATTGACTGGCATGACGGTATCTGGGGCAACCCTAGGGAGTAGTTACCGGGAGATCCCGTTTTTACCTAGGTTATAATGATAATGCTGTTGTACTTTAATCCTTTTACTCAAATATGAATATGTGTTAAGTCTTACTTATACTAAATTAAATATAACTACTGTCACCAATAAGCATTGTCACTTCAAATCATTTTAGAAATTGAGATTGAAGAGATTAAACTCTAGTTATTACGAATGCTAACAGTTGGGAATTTGCAATATCTTTCCAATTAAAACAAATGTTGTAAATGTATTTACATGTATTAAAACTGGAAGAGTTGGCAACCTAAATATTTAATATAACTTAAAAAATCCTCTGCAGGTATGCCCAAGAGGGGAAAGAACGGATGCTGTGAAGATTTGTCGTAAATGTGAGGATTCACCAGAGCTATATGACTGGCTGTATCTTGGCTTCATGGCAATGCTACCTCTGGTTTTGCATTGGTTCTTTATTGAATGGTATTCAGGCAAAAAGAGGTTAGTATTATTTGAGAAACATAAACATAAATGTTGTTGTTACAATATTTTGCCTTTTGGATGTGTAGGTGTCACAGGAGGTTAAACATTGGACTTTCACCTGTAGGAGATAGATTAGCAGAGAATAAGGGGGTAAAATCAACTTTGGTTGATGCAAGGGGCTAAGATTGAGCAATCTTAATTCAGTTTCTGGCAGGCACTGTGCAACTATTTATTTCCTTAAACTTGAAAATGCTGTTGCATTGTTACTGATCTGCTTTACAACAACATTTGTTATAATTTTAAATGCAATTGCTTTAGTTTGGTGAATATTGAATTTTTTTGACTTGTGAGCTGGGAATGGCTGATAAGTCAGATGATGTATTGTTTTAAGTTGACTGGAGCAATACATCATGTAATTCATAATTGAGTCATAACAGCGCAGAGGAGGCCCATCAAGTCAATACTAGTTCTCTGTTGAGCAGTTCAGATAATCCCACTCCTGTAAACCTGTTCCCTAAGTCTGTGATCATCTCCACTGCCATCACTCTCATAGGCAGCAGGTTCCAGATCACTACTATGTGCTGCATAAAAAAAAGAGTTCTTCCTCACACTCCCCCTCGTATTGCTTGCCCAAAACCTTAAATCTGTGTCCCTTGTCCTTATAATATCAGCTAATCGGAACAGCTTTTCTTTGTCTACCTTATCTAAATCTGTAGTAATTTTCTTTACCTCTAAAATCTCCCCTCAACCGCCTTTGCTCTAAGGACAAATAATCCCAGCTTGTCCAAACAAACCTGAAGCTAAAGTTCCTAATTCCCGAAACCATTCTGGTAAATCTCTGCAACCTCACTACACCCTCACCCCCGAAAATGTGGTGACCAGAATAGGATGCAATACTATACAATTAGGAACATCGGAACAAAAGGTCAGTCAGCCTGGCGAGCTTGCTCCACTATTCAATTAGATCATGGCAGATTGTCTACCTCTGTGCCATTTTCCTGTGCTATCCTTTAATGGCATTAGTCTATAGAAATCTGTCGATTGATTTCTGTCTTGAACTTGCTCAAATGATTGAGCTTTCACACCCAACTGAGGTAAAAAGTTCCAAAGATTCACCACCCTCTGAGTAAAGAGATTCCAGTTAATCTCAATCTTAAATGGCCTGTCCTTATTCTGAGACTGTATCCCCTGGCTCTAGATTGATCAGCAAGAGAAACCTCCTATCTGTACCTACTATGTCACACTCTGTATGTTTCAATGAGATCACCCCTCATTCTTTGAAACTGTAGAGAATACAGGCCCAGTTTCCTCAATCTCTTCTCGTGAGACAATCTTGACATCCCAGAGATTAGTCTGATGAAGCTTTGTTGCAGTCCTTCTGTGGCCGGTATCTCCTTTCTTAGATAAGGAGACCAATACTGTACACAACACTCCTGGTGTGCTCTCACCAAGGTTCTATGATTTCAGCAAGACACCTTAACTTCTGTAATCAAATCCCCCTAGTGACTCATGAACAAGGACACTTTTTGGACACCAACACTTGCCAACCTCCCACCATTCAAGAAATATTCTGACTTTGTGTTTTCTACAAAAGTGACTAACTTTACACTTACGTTATATTCCAACTGCCACGTTTTTGCTCATTAGACGGTCCAAAGCTTAAAGCTTCGTTGCATCTTGCTCCCAGCTTACATTTCCATCTAGTTTTGTTTCATCAGCAGATTTTGAAACATTACAAACGGTCCCACATCTAAATTTATATAGATTGTGAATAGATGTGGCCCTAGCACTGATCTTTGTGGTACCCCTTGAGTAACAGCTTGCTGTCCTGAGAATGACCCATTTATTCCTTCTCTCTGCTTTCTGTCTGTTAACTAATTCTTAATCCATTGTGGTATATTACCTCTAATCCCATATGCTCTAATTCTGTTTACCAACCTCCTGTGTGAGACCCTATAAAAGCCTTCAGAAAATCCAAATACACCACATTCACTCATTCTTCTTTACCTATGCTACAAGTAATAGACTCAAATAACTTCCAAAAGGTTCATAAAACATGATTTCCTTTCCATAAATCCATGTTGATTATACCATTGTTTTCAAAATGTCCTTTTATCACATCCTTTATAATAGATTCTAACATTTTCCCTACTATTGATGTCAAACTAACAAGTCTATATTTCTCTATTCCCCCTCCCTTCTTAAATACTGGAGTTACATTTGCTACTTTCCAGTCTGCAGGACTCCCTTTAGAATCTATAGAATTTTGAAAGATTACCACCAACGCATCCACTGTCTGTATAGCAATCTCCTTTAACATTCTGGAATGTAGTTCACCTAATCCAGGAGATTTATCAACCTTCAATCCAGTTAACTTTTCAAGTATTTTTCAACACTGTGGAACTCGCTACTACTGGGAGTGCTTGGATTGAACAGATGCATTTGAGAATTATATTCATGGTTACGATGGTAAATTTAGATTAGGAAAGATGAGACACGGCTGGAGTGCAGTATAAACACTGCCATGGATGGGCTATGTTGAATGGCCTGCTCCTGTGCTGTATATCCTGTGTATCCTAGATGCTTCCACACTGCATTGTTCTAGGCAACTGTAACAATAGCTTTCCACCAATTTATCTTCCAGACTGTGTTTGCCTTTTTGAAGATTTAAGAGCCCTGTGATAATTTCATTGCCTTTGTTAAAAGCTCCAATTATCCCCAATTATGTGGTATAATTGATAATTAATTTAAACTACTCCCACCGGATTTCTGATCTTAATTATTCTTAATCCCTATCCATACTCATTGTACCCCTTGATCTTCTGGGCCAAGCTGCTTTTTCCATCCCTCTCCCACAGGTCCACTTCCACACCTAGGCTTAACGTGGGTCGCGCATCTCATTCTCCCAGTGGTCTACCCTCAGTACTTGGTTTATTCTGGGTTGCTTCTCTCGATGATTCATTCTCTCACTTGTTTTGTCCAGGGTCAGTAGGATCAAAGGGGCAATCTGTCTGTGAAGCCGCAGACATTGGAAGGGTGTTACATGAATATTTCTCATTGGTCTTCACTCAGGTAAAGAAGAACATAGGTATAGAATTCAGGAAGAAGGACTGTGAAGACCTTGAGCAGTTTGAAATAAGAAGTGAGGAGGTATTGGAGGCTAGGCTTTGATGGGCTTAAAAATGGACATATCCCTCAGTCCAGATGAATTGCATCCCAGGCTCTGTGGGAGGTGAAGAAGGAAATTGCGGGGGCTCAGACACAAATTTTTAATTCCTTTCTGGCTACCGGGGAAGTGCCAGAGGATTGGAGGATGGCTAATGTGATTCTCCTTTTCAAGAAGGGTGGTAGAAATGAACCAGGGAATTACAGACCAGTGAATCTCATGTCAATGGTAGGCAAATTATTGGAGAAACTTGTGAAGAAGAGAATTAATCTCCATTTGGAAATGCATAGGCTTGATTGGGAATAGTCAACATGGCTTTGTCAGAGGGAAGACATGCCTAACAAATAGAATTTTTCAAAAAGTAATTAAATATGTGGATGAGAGAAGTGCAGTCGATGTAGTTTAGCAGAAAGATTTTAGCAAAGCCTTTGACAGGGTCCCACACAGGAGACTGATTGAGAAGGTTGAGGCACATGGAATTCAGGGAAACTTGGCGAAATGGATCCAAAACTGGCTTAGGAATAGGACATAAAGGCCGGTGGTAGAAGGCTGTTTGAGTGACTGGAGGTATACCACAAGGTTCAGTGCTGGGTCCTTATTGTTTGTTATATACATGGATGATATCGATCATAATGTGGGGGGGAAATGATAAGTAAGTTTGCAGATGACACCAAGATTGGTAGAGTAGTTAATAGTGAAGATATCGATAAGTTTGTCAGATGGGTAGAGCAGTGGCAAATGGTATTTAACCCTGATAAGTGTGAGGTGATACATTTTGGAAGAAGTAATAAGACAAGGGAGTATTTAATGACTGGCAGGACACTCGGAAGCTCAGATCGTGGGGTATCTATTCACAGATCCTTGAAGGTATCAGGGCAGGTGACTAGGGTAGTTAAGAAGGCATATGGGACACTTCCTTTTATCAGTCATGACGTAGAGTATAAATGCAAGGATGTTATGTTGGAGTTGTACAGAATGTTAGCTCGCCCACGACTGGAGTACTGTGTGTAGTTCTGGTCACCTCGCTATAGGAATGATGTGATTGCACAAGAGGGGATACAGAGGAGATTCACCAAGATGTTGCCTGGGATGGAGCATTTGAGCTATAAGGAGAGACTGATTAGGATTGGATTGTTTTATTTAGAGAAGATTGAGAGGGGACATGATTGAGGTGTATAAGATTATGAGGGGTATAGACAGGGTGAATAGGAAGCACTATTCCCCTTGGTTGAGGGGTCAATCATGAGGGGGCATAGTTTTAGGGTGAGGAGATTCAATGGGGATTTGGGAAAAAGATTTACTCAGGGTGCTGGGAATCTGGGATGCCTGGAAAGGCAATGGAGTCTGGAAAACTTAGAACCTTTAAATGGTATTTGGATGAGCACTTGAAATATCATAACATTCAGGGATATGGGACAAGTGCTGGAAAATGGGATTAGCATGGCTTTAGTGGTAGTTATTGTCGATGCAAATCATAGAAATCATAGAAACCCTACAGTGCAGAAGGAGGCCATTCGGCCCATCGAGTCTGCACTGACCACAATCCCACCCAGGCCCTACCCCCACATATTTACCCACTAATCCCTCTAACCTACGCATCTCAGGACTCTAAGGGGCAATTTTTAACCTGGCCAATCAACCTAACCCGCACATCTTTGGACTGTGATGGGCCTAAGGGCCTTTCCTGCGCTGTACGACTCTATGACCCCTCTTACTCTCTTGCCTCTCTGCTTATGGTCTTTGTTTTATCTCGAGTTGCTCTTCTTGCTTTCCCACTGGTCCACTCTCACTCCTTGTTTTATCTGGGTCATTCCCCTCGCTCTCCCGCTGGTCTGCTCTCACTCCTCATTTCATCCAGGGTCATTTCTCTCGCTGGTCCACTCTCAGTCCATGATTTATCCAGGTTTGGTCCTCTCAATCTCCCCTATGTCCCCTCCAGTATTTTATCTTGGGTTGCTCCTCTTGCTGTGTACATCTGCTATTTTCTGAGGTCTAGATCTCCCCCTATCACAGTGAAAAGCCTGCTTCTATCAGCTCCATCGCATTCCTTCATAATTTTAAATCACCCCAAATCCCCGTCATCCTAATGAGAAAAGCCTCTTTTTTTGGTTTTTTCCCTTCTTTGCATTTCCTCCATAACGGTGCAAGTGAAATCTATTGTCAGTATTTCAAGGAAAAGACTGAAGTTCATCTTAACAATTACTGATACTTTTTTTTTCTATAGTTCCAGTGCACTTTTTCAGCATGTGACAGCCTTATTGGAATGTACTGTTGCAGCTATTGTTACATTGTTGGTGAATGATCCAATGGGACAGCTAAAAATCCGATCCTGCCATGTGAAGATGCTTTCAGACTGGTATACAATGCTTTATAATCCAAGTCCCGATTATATCAACACATTGCATTGTACACAGGAAGCTGTATTCCCTTTGTAAGTATATGATTTTCAATAAAATGTTACGTTGATTTGCTTACTTTTTGGTTATATTAATTTATTTACTGCCGTCAACGTAAGTACGAGTTGAACATAAAATATTTTCAACAGGTGAGAGCTCCATACAGTGCTCCAGTGTACACCCATACAGATAAAAACAACTATATTATGGTGTTAATTATTAAATATATTTAATTATATGTAGGTGGTAGGCATTAATTGTGACGTCACTTGGGCACATTCAAAGATACACTTAGTAAAATTGTAGGGTAGTTGAGTTAGGAATTTGTATTTAACTCTGTAAATGAGTGTGAGACTGAAAATTAGTTCCAGTACTTTCTTTCACCAACTGGCTTCCTGAAAAGAACACAGTATCTGTCATTTTTCCCATTTCCATTTTACAGAGGCAAATGCAATTTTAGCTTTTTGAGCATTTGTTACGGCTCGACGGCCCTGGTAGTTAGAAGTATTGAGGGAATACAGATCTTAAATTGGGAGCCAGCTTTCTGCAAAATGAGAATCTCAACTTCACCGATTGCTCATCTCCTCTATTGGCTGTTCTGATGGTCAGTCTTGTCTGTTTGTTTTCAGATACACTATCATCTTCATATACTATGCCTTTTGTTTGGTTTTTATGATGCTGCTTCGTCCACTCCTGGTTAAAAAGATTGCCTGTGGTCTTGGAAAATCTGATCGATTTAAAAGTATTTATGCAGCCCTATACTTTTTCCCTATTCTTACCGTGCTTCAGGCAGTTGGTGGAGGCCTGCTCTGTAAGTACATTTTCATGTTTAGATGCTACCTTTGGATCTAGATACACTTCAAAACCTCGCTGACTGCAAGTTTTGCCATAACTTACTTGACTTCAATAGTAATTCATTTATAATGTTAGTTTGTTGCAACATATTTTGAAGCTTTTTGAATTTAATGATCATCATTGACAGATAAATAAATGTTTTTTCTGTAATTTTATTTGCTGCTTCATTAATTATTCCATGTCACAAAAGACTTATTCTAAGTCTATGGCCATAATATTTTATTCCTTGTCCTGATCTTTGACTCTTCCTTGGTATTCAATGCAACGAATCATAACGTGCTCTCCTCCTTTTGTTCCTTTTCTCATAATTGTTTCTGCCACCTTCATGCGGACTGTTCTACAAGCCTTCAGCTCTAAAATGAATTGCCCAGTTTTAGAACATAGAACATAGAAAAGCTACAGCACAAACGGGCCCTTCGGCCCACAAGTTGCGCCGAACATGTCCCTACCTACAACCCTCTATCTTACTAACTTCCATGAACTTATCCAAAAGTCTCTTAAAAGACCCTATCGAATCCGCCTCTACCACCACTACCGGCAGCCGATTCCACGCACCCACCACCCTCTGAGTGAAAAACTTACCCCTAACATCTCCTCTGTACCTACTGCCCAGCACCCTAAACCTGTGATCTCTTGTGGCAACCATTTCAGCCCTGGGTAAAAGCCTCTGAGAATTCACTCTATCAATACCTCTCAACATCTTATACAGCTCTATCATCAGGTCACCTCTCATCCTTCGCCTCTCCAAGGAGAAAAGACTTAGCTCTCTCAACCTATCCTCATAAGGCATGCCATCTAATCCAGGCAACATCCTTGTAAATCTCCTCTGCACCCTTCAAGGATCTTTCTTAGCAGCTTCTCCAAACTAACATCCTTGAAAGGAACAATTTGAGTTTTGTAACTTGTAGACATTTCTCACCATAAAGTAGATTTAATGGTGAAGATAGTGCACACCCTATCCTGTGTCCAGTTCCCTTGCATGCTAGGAGTGCACTGGGAGCGCCATCCATCATATAAAAATCAGGTCACCTTGAGGTGAAGGTCAGCTTACTGCAGTGCAGGTATTGTTCTGCTTTTATAAGTGCAGTCTTTGCTTGAATTGATGCAGGGTATTTTATTCCAAAATTAATTTTTAATCACTGAAAGCAGCTATTTGCTTGATCTGCTCAAGAATAGTTACAGGGAAAAATTGACCTTGAATTATTAAAGATATAAGGCGTAGGCATAAGATTTAAAAATTAAATCAGTTCTCCTCAACTTCTAAGTTCACCCCTGTATTGGTGTTGTACTCAACTGGGACAATTTATAGTTCAGCTTGTTCTGCGGCCAATGTTAATTTCTAACTACTTAAGAGAAGAATGTTAAGATTAAGCATTGAAAGGTCTATTTCCTTTTCTGTACAAGTCAATTTAGGCTGAAATTTTAAGGCTATTCAGGGTCAGTTGAAATTTCATTTCACAGTTAGGCTCTCGTATGGTCGTTCCTAGTGAATTATCATATAATCACATGCATGTGTATATATGTGTCTGTGTATTTAACAGATGAGAAAGAGTTCACAACAAATGTTTAAATCTATATATTATGTGTATTATAATATATTGTATGTTGACTTATTTACAAAATGTATACATTTATACAGTATTTTAATAGAAAGATAATGTACAAAAAAGGGCTGAAGGGTGGATCAGTAAATTTGCTGATGACACCAAGATTGGGGGAGTAGTGGATGAGGTGGAGGGCTGTTGTAGGCTGCAAAGAGACATAGATAGGATGCAGAGCTGGGCTGAAAAATGGCAAATGGAGTTTAACCCTGATAAATGTGAGGTGATTCATTTTGGTAGGACTAATTTAAATGTGGATTACAGGGTCAAAGGTAGGGTTCTGAAGACTGTGGAGGAACAGAGAGATCTTGGGGTCCATATCCACAGATCTCTAAAGGTTGCCACTCAAGTGGATAGAGCTGTGAAGAAGGCTTATAGTGTGTTAGCTTTTATTAACAGGGGGTTGGAGTTTAAGAGCCGTGGGGTGATGCTGCAACTGTACAGGACCTTGGTGAGACCACATTTGGAATATTGTGTGCCGTTCTGGTCACCTCACCATAAGAAGGATGTGGAAGCGCTGGAAAGAGTGCAGAGATTTACCAGGATGCTGTCTGGTTTGGAGGGTAGGTCTTATGAGGAAAGGTTGAGGGAGCTAGGGCTGTTCTCTCTGGAGCGGAGGAGGCTGAGGGGAGACTTAATAGAGGTTTATAAAATGATGAAGGGGATAGATAGAGTGAATGTTCAAAGACTATTTCCTCGGGTGGATGGAGCTATTACAAGGGGGCATAACTATAGGGTTCATGGTGGGAGATATAGGAAGGATATCAGAGGTAGGTTCTTTACGCAGAGAGTGGTTGGGGTGTGGAATGGACTGCCTGCAGTGATAGTGGAGTCAGACACTTTAGGAACATTTAAGCGGTTATTGGATAGGCACATGGAGCACACCAGGATGATAGGGAGTGGGATAGCTTGATCTTGGTTTCAGATAAAGCTCAGCACAACATCGTGGGCCGAAGGGCCTGTTCTGTGCTGTACTGTTCTATCTATAACAATTGTTCACTAATTTTTGTTCTATACATTTATTTTAGATTATGCTTTTCCATACATAATTCTTGTCTTGTCCTTGGTAACTTTGGCTGTATACATGTCTGCTTCAGAAATACAGGTAAGTTAGAGCATTTCATTTTATCATAAGTTCAAAAGAATTGTAAATTTAATGTTGTACAAACTGTTTTTCAATATAACATGGTTTGGAAAGCTTTTAGCATTTCAATTAAAAACATTGAAGTTGTAATAGCCCATAGGACTGTAATTTAAAGCTCATATTTTATAAATGGAGTATATGCAGACAAAGGTTTTATTGTAAGAATTGTTATATAAACAACTTAATGATTAGAAGCTTCGTAACGCTCAGTTTTTAGAAATCATCGGCGTGATAAGTGAGATCAGCTCCATTAATGGCTAAGAAACAGTTTTAGGATGTTGCTGAATTATTGAAGGTCTAATTGGGGGAAAACGTATGATGACATTTTTGATGCCATCTTCTCTCCAATTCTATTAAAAATGCAGATCAAATGAAATGGGGTTTTATCACAGCAATAGGGTAAATATTTCAAACTAACTTAAAAATGTGTTCTTCACTGACAGACATACAAGGATCTGATCACCAAAAAGAAGAGGCTGGTTGTCCTGTTCAGTCATTGGATGTTGCATGCCTATGGAATAATTTCAATTTCCAGGTTAGATAAACTGGACCAAGATCTGCCTCTGCTGGCGTTAGTGCCCACTCCAGCACTTTTTTATCTGTTGACTGCTAAATATACAGAGCCTTCAAGAATATTGTCAGAAGGTGGCAATGGACATTGAAAAAGGGACATTTAGAAAATCAGTTAGAATTAACTGTTTCAAGCAATCTGAAAATAAATATCAGTATAATTATTGTCAAAATGACTTTCTGTATACTGTTGCTTGTTGAGTTGATGTGCTGTCTGCTTTGTAAGTATGTATATTGTAATGTTCTATTTACATGTTTTGACAATATAGCATTAAAATGCATAAAAGAGACTTTATTGAAATAAGTTGAATACATCTCACATAGCCGCTATGGTTAATACAACTGTAAACTTCAGCTTCTTTATCATCCTGTGGGGACAAAATATAAATGGTGAAGTTTTGAAAAGATTTATCTCTTCGCAACTGCAGTTCTGCAGCTGTTCAAATTCAATCAATATTTTTCTTCTCTACTATTAATTTACTACTAATGCATTTCTGAATTTTTGCTATTACCAATGCTTTTAAAGATTTCTTTGATCTCAGGAAAAAAACTAAATCAATTCTCCCTTATTGAACAATGGGTTTTTTTTCAGAAGGGCAGTGCATTCAACATGCTGATTGGTAGAAAGTGGGAGGAGCTGTCTAAATTGATCATTGATTCTCAATTTCTTTCAGGGGCTGTCCATAGTTTTAATAAATTAGATGAAGATAAAAAATATTTTTTAAGTTGCCACAGTAATAATCAGTCCACATTTTCCAACTGTGATTCTGAACTATGCATTTTCTAAGTGGTATATTTGCTACTGTACCTATATCCTGTTGTTGGCTTTCTATTATTGGAGGTGAAGCCTCCTGAGGCAAGATGATCCTTGACTATGCTTCAAATCACATTTTTGAGATTTTACATTTAAATATAATGTTTCTGAATCTCAAAATTGTTATGGTGCAGGAGGAGATCATTTAGGCCATTGTGTCTGTACCAGCTCACCAAACAAGCATCATGAGTGCCATTCTCCTGCACATTGTCTGAAAATTCCTTCTTGAAGGCCTCAATTGAACCTGTCTCCACCACACTTCCAGGCACAGCATTACAGACCTGTATCACTCGGTGAAAAGAATGTTTCTCTCATCACATTTGCTTCTTTTGCAAATCATTTTAAATCCTTGCCTTGTTGTACTTGATCCTTTTACGAGGGTGGACAGTTTCTCCCTATCTGCTCTGTCCAGCTCCCCCATGACTTTGAGCATCTCTATCAAATCTCCTCTTAGCTTTCTTCTCTCCAATCTATCCTCATAACTGAACTTTCTTATCCTTGGAACTGTTCTCGTAACCTTGTCTGTACTCTCTCCAATGCATTCACATCCTTCTCATAGTGTGACACCCAGAACTACACAGAATATTCTAGCTGAGGTCTAATTAGTGTCAAGTATAAATTCAGCATAACCTCCTTGCTCTTGTACTCTATGCCCCTATTAGTAAATCCCAGAATACAATATTCTTTTTTAACTGCTCTCTCCACCAGTCCTGCCATCTTCAATGATCTATGCACATATACACCAAGGTCCTTCTGCTCCTGCACACCTTTAGGAATTTTACCCCGTCTCTCCATGTTCTTCCTACCAAAATGCATGGCCTCACACTTCTCCGCATTGAACTTCATCTGCCACCGATCTGCCCACTCTACCAACTTGTCTATGTCTTTTTGATGTTCTGCACTGTCCTCATAGTTTACAATGTTTCCAAGCTTTGTATCATCTGCAAACTTTGAAAGTGTCCCCTACACACCAAGATCTAAATCATTAATATATTATCAGGGAAAGCAAGGAACCCAATACCAACACCTGAGGAACACCACTTGCAACCTTCCTCCAGCCTGAAAAATATACAATGGCCATTCCTCTCTGTTTCCTACTATTCAGCCAATTTTATATCCGCATTGCCACTATCCCTTTTATTCCATGAGCTATAACTTTTCTCACAATTCTGTTGTGTGGCACCGAATCAAATGTCTTTGACAGTCCATGTACACAACGTCAACAGCATTACCCTCATTGGCCCTTTCTGTTAACTTCTCAAAAAATTCCAAGTTAGTTGAACACGATTTCCCCATTGGAAATCTGAGCTGGCTCTTCCTAATCAACCTACATTTTACCACGTGACTACTAATTCTATTCCAGATAATTGTTTCAGAGAAGCTTGCCCATCACTGATGTTAAACCGACTGGTTTGTAATTGCTGGGGCTATCCTTACAATCTTTTTTGAACAAGGGCGTAACATCTGAATTCTCCAGTCCTCTGGCACCTCCCCTGATTCTAGAGAAGACTGGAAGATTATGGCCAGTACCCCTGTAATATCCTTGGATGCAGTGGACCAGTGCCTGGTCAGCTTTCAGTACTGGCAGCCTATTCAACACTTCCTCATTATCAATTTTGAACCCTTCAAGCGATACTTTCCTTGTCTGTCACCATGTCCTGGTAGCATCTATTTCCCTGATAAAGACAGATGCAAAATATTCATTTAATACTTCAGCCATGCCGTCAGCCTCCATGTGCAAATTCCCTTTTCGGTCCCTAATCAGCCCTCCCTTTTACTCAGAAAACCTTGAGATTCCACTTTATGTTGGCTTTGAGTGTTTTCCCATAACCCCTCTTTGCTTCACTAAGGTGCTTTATCATCTCTCCTCTGAACTTTCTGTTACTCCTCTTAGTTCTCAGCTGTATTTTTCACCTGATGTCTGTCACAAGCACATTTTTTCTTCCTTATCTCCTTTTTATCCAGGAATATTTTTTATCCAGGGTTTGTTTGACCTTTTTAAGGAACATATCTTGGGACCATTTCTGTTTTGAAGGTAGCTGATTGTTCAGCTACTATTTTTCCTGCAATAGCTTTTATTCCGGTCTAACCAGCCCAACTCTGTTCTTGCCCCATTGAAGTCAGCTCTGCTCCAGTTAATTATTTTTACTACACCTTGCAATACTGTCTCCTAAATGTTCCCCCACTGACTCTTGATCTACTTGGCCAACCTTATTTCCAAGAACCAGGTCCAACAGTGAATCCTTTCTTGTTCAGCTGGACACAGACTGCTGTAGAAAAGTTTCCTGAACATAATCTTGAAACTGTTGCCCGTCGATCCTTTACACTACCACTGTCCCAATTTACATTTGGGTAATTAAAGTCCCCTGTTATAACAACACTATAATGTTTGCTTCTCTGTAATTTCCCTATAGATTTGTTCTTCTACATCCTTCTCACCAGTTGGCGGTCTATAGACTACATTGAGCACTGTAATTGCATCCCTTTTGTTCCTTAACTCTTGCAAATCGATTCTGCCTTTGAATCCTCTGGGACATTCTCTTTCTCCAGCACTATAATTCTATATTCCACTCCCTCCCCCTTTCCTATCTTATCTGAACACATACCCAGGAATATTTAACACCCAGTCATACCTTTCTTTAAACCAGATCTCAGTTTTTGCCATAACATCATATTCCCACGTAATATACGCCTGTAACCTCTAATCTGACTTACTTTGCTTTGTGCATTCGCATATACACAGTAACCCTAATTTAGACATCATTACTTGCACCCTTACACCAACTTCATTTATTAACTTTCTATACCAATGCTTTCTGTCCCTCCCAGTATTTTGTGCATCCTGTATACTACTCTTAATATTTCCTCTTGGTTCCCACATCCCTGCAACAGTAGTAAAAGGCCCTGCAAGGAACTCAGGTCCCAGCTTGTACAGCTGCATTCTCCCCAGAACCAATCCAAGTGCTCCAGGAATCTAAAGCCCTCCCTCCTGTACCATCTTTTCAGCCACGTATTCTTCTGCCTATTCCTCCTATTTCTGTACCCACTTTCGTGTAGCACTGGGAGTAATTCAGAGATTATCACATTTGAGGTCCTGCTTATTTGTTATCTGCCGAGCTTCTCTAAGTTCTGATTGCAAGACTCCATTCCCCCTGGCTACTTGTATCATTGGTACCAATGTGGACTACGACTACTGGCTGTCCACCCTGCCCCAGAAGAATGTCCTCCAACCTCTCTGTGACATCCTTGACCCTGGCACTGGGGAGGCAATGGAGTCATGTCTACGGCCACAGAAACACCTGCCTGGTCCCCAACCTAATAAATTCCCCTATCACTCTTGCTCTTCCCTTACACTTCCTCCCCACCTGTACAGCCGAGCCACCCAAGGTACCGCAAACCTGGCTCTGACTGCACTTCTCAGAACTAGGACCTGTATCAGCTTCCAAAACAAAACAAAACAAAAGTGGGACCTCAGGGGACTCCTGCACTACCTGCCCATTTCTCTTTGACTGCCCGGTGAACAAATAAAATCAGGTAAGCATATTCTTGAGAATTTGGTGACAAAATGTTTTAAACGAATATATTTTTCAAAAACTCATGGGCCTGAGAGGTATGGTAACGATGGCACTGTGGTTAGCACTGCTGCCTCACAGTGCCACGGACCCAGGTTCGATTCTGGTCTTGGGTCACTGTCTGTGTGGAGTTTGCACATTCTCCCCGTGTCTGTGTGGGTTTCCTCCCACACTCCAAAGATATGCGAGTTAGGTTGATTGGCCATGTTAAATTCACCTTTAGTGTCAGGGAGATTAGCAGGGTAAATGTGTGGGGTTACGGAATAGGGCCTGGGTGGGATTGTGGTCGGTACAAACTCGATGGGTCGAATAGCCTCCTTCTGTACTGTAGGAATTCTATGATCTATGTAACCAATGGTCCCCAGACATTTTAAGGGAGGTCATGTGCCCTTTGGGAGAGGTAAGCTACACTTTGAGTTTGTTAAAAATAGACTTGAAAGTATGTACAAAATACATAAACTTATTGGAACTGTGAAAGGGAGCTAGCTGTCAAGTCATTTAAAACTTGCCTTCTAAATATTTGAAAAAAATCCATGTGTAGTGTTGCTTAAAAAGTCTGTGCTTTCTTCACCCCGCCGGAGGGTTAACATTACAGGATTAGCCCTACATGACTGGTTTAATGAATTTTCATTATCACAGCTCTGGGCATTTTGTGCCCGGCTTGGGTTTGCAGAGCTGGGAATTGTCTTGACTCTGCGCTGTTGACCCAGGAGTGAAAATTCAGGCCATAGTATTCAAATTAAAATGTAGTTAGTAACAATGTTTTCTTACCCATATAACGTAACATCATTGTAGTAATTCGATTTGTTTTTTGCATCTTTCTCTGCTTTCTTCTATGATTTAAAGACAAGATAAAATAAAATTCAATATATGCCTTATCTAACTAAAAGTAATTTTAATCAAAACCTGTGACCTACCAATAGAAGACGTGGTTCCTACAAAGGATTGCAGTTTACTTAAATACTCCTTGAGCTGATCACGAACGCTGCCAGTCTTCTGCTTTCTGTAGTTGGTTTTCTTCATCACTTCATCTATGACATTTAGTACACTCTGTTCACACTCTTCATGCTCCTGCAAAAATGACAAGCAACAAAACCATTTGTGAAATCTATGGGCAGGATTTTCTGGCCGCACTCGCCCTGAAACCGGAAAATCCCACCCAAGGTCAATGGATCTTTGGTCTGCCCCTCGCCTACTCCGATGCCCGTGGTGGGCAGAATGGGAAAATTCACCCCATGTCATTGTGATATTTACATTTACATTCAGTAGAAAATAAATACATGTAAAAATAAATCCTTGTCACTAGCTACCTTTTGAATGCTATTATCCAATGACCAGTTTTTCAGAAGCTCATCTAAAAACAAAAAAAAAGTGAGCTTTAGTATAATATTGGTAGGCAGTATTCCTTGTAAAATTAAGAATGAACAGTTTTAAAAAACTTTTTGAAGCAGGTCAATGCACGCAAGTGTGCTGAGCTCCAATGCTTAATATACACTGGAAGTACACTGATAAAATTGTGCACGACTGTTGCTTGAAATGTCAGTAATATATGCCTATGTCAGAAAGAAGCAAGTGCCAGCAAAAACTGGTGCATTTAATTTATGGAACAGCAAGTTACATAATTCATACATCCAAAATCAAAGTGTTTTCTTAAGTTCTGAAATCCATTTCAAATATAGTTGACAAAGAGAGGGCTTGACTTGTTTGCTTTACACAACATACTTTAGATACAAGTAGAACTTTAACATGTTTTATTTCATTATTAATGAAATTATTTACATCTAAGGTACCTAAGCTTTAATAATCAAAGTTTGCATCATAATTATTAATTTGTGGGGGAAATATTTAAGAATATGAACTGGCTATAATTCAGTAATAAAGAGGTAATGATTTGATTTTTAAACATTGGAACCAAAACTATTACTGCAAGTTGTGTTAACTTATTTTAAAAATGTTTTTATGCACCATAAATGATTTGGAATTCTGCATCCTGTTGTTTTTTTGCTGTGTTTTGCTTTTTTTCTTGGTCATTGAGTAAGGCAACAGTCTTCACCAGATGGAAGTTGCACTGCCAATGAAAAATAAGGAAAAGTTAATTCAAGTACGCTGTAGTGTCTTCAGTGTAATCAGAACTAAGCCAAGTCCAGCATGTTTTCCCAGATGACTCACTGATGGTGTTTAGGAACAGGAACCCAGGTCCAATCTCTTAACTACAGGCATTGGTATCAACTCCAGTGCTCCATAAATGCCTGACTTGCAACAGCAGATCTTGCAACTTTTTTCTTCATACTGTTACTATATGGTTTAATTTACAATGTCATACAGGAATATTTTTTCCTTGATATCTTGAAGAAATTCAGCTGTGTAGATGTTAGAAATATAGTTATTTGTCTATGGAAAACATTGCTCTTTACTCACCAGTTTCAGTTTGCAGTTTTCTATCTCAACATGTTCAAGTCTTCTACTTGCCTCATAAATATCTGCTTCCATCGATTTTATTTGCTCAGCAGTATTTACAACTTGGTGATAGAGGCTGGTCCGTATTGCAGACAACAAAGCTTTTAGTTCCGGCTGGTGACAAAGATCAATACAATTAATGTACAAATGCATAACATATCTAATATATGATATGATATCTTGCTACTTTTCAATCACTCAAAAAAATAATTTCACAAAATTATGGCCCAGAACTTGCTGGAATAAGATATCTCCAGGCCAGATGCCAAAGTGTAAATTGATAATGACATGGGGTGGCACAGTCAATGAAGAGTGCAGGAGGGCATGCCAGCAGCAGCATCAGGCATCAACCTGGTGAAGCTATAATACATGACTACTTGCAATGCCAAACAGGGTAAGCAGCATGTGCTAGACAGCGAAGATCCAGTCATGAATCTTAGTGGACAATTAAACAACTCATTAGAAGTGGAGGATCCACAAATATCCCCATCCTCAATGATGGGGGAGCCCAGCACATCAGTACAAAAAACAGAGCTGAAGCATTTACAACAAGTGCTTGATCTATCTCGACCTCCTCCAGAGGTCCTCCATATCACAGATACCAATCTTCAACCAATTCAATTTACTACAGGAGATATCATTAAATGCTGAAAGCACTGGGTACTGTGAAGGTTATGGGACCTGACAATATTCCGGCAACAGTACTGAAGATCGTGCTCCAAAACTTGCTGCACCCCTTGCCAAACAGTACTGTAGCTGGAATACTGTCAGAAACAACTAGAACACTGGCATCTATTTGGCAAGGCAGTGTGGAAAATTGCTCAGGTATGTCTTGTACACAGAAAGCAGGATAAATCCAACCCAACCAATTATTGCCCTATCAGTCTACTCTCAATCATAAGTGATGAAAGGGGGTCATCAGTGCTGTGAAATGACATTTGCTTAGCAATAACCTGCTCACTGATGTTCAGTTTGGAATCTACCTGGATCACTCAGACCTGATCTCATTACAGCCTTGGTTCAAAGAAGGACAAAAGAGCTGGATTCCAAATGTGAGATGAGTGTGACTATCCCTGACATCAAGGCAACATTTGACAGAGTATGACATCGAGGAGCCTAGCAAAACTCGAGTCAATAGGAATTGGCATACCCAGCACAAAGGAAGATGGTTGGACAAAGCAGCCTGCTTGATTAGCACCGCATCCACAAACATTCACTCATTCCACCACTGACGCATAGTGATAACTGTGCATAAGATGTACTGTAGGAAATCACTATGGATTCAGTCGACACTTTCCAAATCATCCACCACTACTATCTAGAAGGACAAGATGCATAGGAACATTGCCACTTAGAAGTTCCTCTCCAAATCACACACCATTTTGACTTGGAAATATATCACCATTCCTTCAATGTCACTGGGTTAAAATCCTGGAACCCTCTCCCTAATAGCACTGTGGGTGTATCTACGCCATATGGATTGCAGTGGTTCAAGAAGGCAGCTCACCACCACCTTCTCAATGGTAATTATGGATGGCAATAAATGCTGGAGCCAACAATGCCCACACCCCATGAATGAGTAAAAAACAATGATGCAGCTGTGACTACCTGAGCATTAGGTCCAATGATTTTTTTCATAACATTAAATAATTGCGAGGGAACAATGGAAATAGAAATATGATTAAAGTCAAAGAGAAATTAAGAAAGATTAGGAGAGATACGATAGACAAATTGAATCTAATAAATCTCTAAAAATAACTTACTACATAGGAGTAAAAGTTCAAATGTTTCTTTTCTGGCTTTCCAGAACGGAATGGCATTTCAGGCTAAATACAAGGCCAGTATAAAACAAATTAGCTTTAAATGGCTGAAAAGAAGCCTAATGTGTCTCAATGGTGTAAATCAAGCAATTTAATGACAGCTGGGAATCATGGCATAGTTTTTTTTGACAAGGCTAAAGGCTGAGCACAACTAGACCAGAGACCTGCAATTTGGAACAGTCAGCATATCCCTTCCTTGCTACAAAAGGCTGAGTTTTGTTTGATCCACGAACAATGCTTAGCACCGTGAACTTCCAAGCAAATTCTTACTATAACCTTTTTTTAACCATGTAGTGACTAAACAGCTGATTTAATGCTTCATATTTTAAAATGTGCTTATATTAGCTAATTTTATAATCACTGAAATTCTTTTCTGTTACGTAAAATATTCATAGTTCTTTAAATCAAAGCTTTTTCAAAATAGGAAAATTAAGGGCTAAAAACTACTCGGTTGAACTTGTACAGATTTGACTCCATTACTTTATTTTATAAATGCCCATCTTGTTGCCTTTGAACAGAGTGGCCTGTTAGGCCTTTTCACAGGGTATAAAAGTCAACCACATTGCTGTGAATTTGGAGTCACATGTCGGCCAGGCTAGGTAAGGATAGCAGATTTCATTCCCTAGAGGACATTAGTGAACCAGATAAGTCATAATTGACAATAGTTTTATGGTTATCATTAGATGTGATTTAATTCCAGTTTTTTTTTATTGAATTCAAATTTCACCATCTGCCATGTTGGAATTTGAACTCAGATCCTCAGAGCATGTGGTCTCTGGATTACTAATCCAGTGAAAATACCACTATGCCGCCACCTTCTCTCCTGAGCTTCTCCCATAATTTTATGGGAGAAGTAGAGTGCATTTTAGAAAGATTTTTATTTCACAGTTACAACTCTTCTGGAAGCTCCACTATTAGAAGCACTGACGGTGGCAAAGACACCGAATATACTCTGGATGTGGGATTTCAGTGCGGTTGGGTAGCACAACTACAGATTGTGCTGACCGAGTCCTGAAAGATAGAAGGGAATTCTCCGGCCTCCCAGCTGCATGTCTCTCAGCAGCGGGAGGTGGCGCGCTGTTCGCTGGCGGTGGGATCTCTGCTCCTGCCGCTATCAATGGGATTTCACATTGATATCACCTTATGTTGCTGCGAAACCTGCGGGAGGGGGTGTGCTGCCGGCAGGGCTAGAGAATTCCACCATGGTTGGAGAACTCCCCCCATAGCTGCTAGACTGTGCTCCCGTAGGGAGGAGGGTGAGGGAACAAGAGGGAAGAACCCACTGGACCATACCTTCACCAACCCACCTGTTGCAGATGCATCTGTCTATGACAGTAATGGCAATTATGACACATCCTTGTGGAGATGAAGTACTGTCTTTACATGAGGATACGCTTGTGACACTACCACAGTATTAAATGGGATACATTTTGAGCAAATACAGCAACTCAAAACTGGGCATCCACAAGACATTGTGGGCCATCCACAGCAGCAAATTGTATTCAACTGCAATCTGTAACCTCATGACCATTATATCCCCCACTCTGCCATTATCATGAAGCCAGGGGATCAACCCTGGTCCAAGAAAAATGCAGGAGGACAAGCAAGCAATTGCAGCAGGCATACTTAAAAAAAAAGTGTCAATCTGGTGAAGTTACAATACGTGACTATTTGAATGACAAATAAGAAGCATGCGATAGACAGAGGTAAGTGATTCCACAACCAATGGATCAGATCTAAGCTCTGCAGTCATGCCACATGCAGTCATGAATGAGGGTGGATAATTAAACAACTCACTGGAGGAGGACACTCCACAAATATTGATTCTTGATGGGGAGCCCAGCACATCAGTACAAAACACAAAGCATTTTCAATCATCATCAACCAGAAGTGTCGAAAGGATGATCCTGAGGTCCCCAGCATAATAAATAACAGTCCTCAGCCAATTTCATTCACTCCATGTGATAATCAAGAAATAGCTGAAGGCACTGGATACTGCAAAGTTTTGGACCCTGATGGTATTTGGGCAATAGTACAAAAGACTCATGCTCCAGAACTAGCTGTGTTTCTAGCCGAGCTATTCTAGTATAGCTGCAACATTAGCATCTACCTGACAACGTGGAAAATTGCCCACGAAAAGCAGGACAAATCCAGCTCAGCCTATTACTGCTCATTCAGTCTACTTTGGATCATTAGCAAAGTGATGGAAAGTGTCATCGACAGTGCTATTGAGGAGCACTTATAGAACAATAATTTGCTCACTGATGCTCAGTTTGGGTTCCGCCAAGGCCACTCATCTCTTACCTCAAACCAAAAATGCACTGAAGAGGTGAGGTGAGAGTGACTGCCCCTGACATCAAGGCAACATTTAATTGAGCCCTAGCAAAGCTGTTGTCCAAATGGGAACCAGGGGGAAAACTTTATGGCTGGACTCATACTCATTAAGGAAGACATTGTTGGATGACAGTCATCTTAATTCCCAGAATATCACTGCAGGAGTTCCTCAGAGCAGTGTCCTGGGCCCAACCACCTTCAGTTGCTGCATCAATGTTCTTCCCTCCATCATAAGGTCAGAAGTGGAGATGTTCACTGATGATTGCACACTGTGCACTACTCAGATATAGGGGCAATCCATGTCCATTTGCAACAGAGACCTGGACAACATTCAGGCTTAGGCTAGTAAGTGGCAATTAACATTCGTGCCACACAAATGCCATCTCCAACAAGAGAGAATCCAACGACCTCCCCATGACATTCAATGGCATTGCCATCATTGAATCCCCAGTCAGGAATATGATGGAATACTCTCTACTTACCTAGATGAGTGCAACTCCAACAACTCTCAAGAAGTTCAACAACATACAGACAAAGCAGCTGCTTGATTGGCACCCGATCACCACCTTAAATATCCATTCTTTCCACCACTGATGCACAGTGATGGCAGTGTGTACCATCCAAAAGATGCACTGCAGCAACCCATAAAGGCACCTTCAACAGCACCTTCTTCCAAACCAGCAATCTTTACCATCTAGCAGGTCCATGGAAGCACCGCATCACCTGCAAGTTCCCCTTCCAAACTCGACAGTTTCTGGTTATTTCCATGGTAGGAGGACATGTACTTTGTCATTAGCAGACAAACCTCCAGAGTCCAAATTATTATAAAATCTAGCATTGACATGGAGAATTCTTTGGAACTGGTCATACATAAATGCTGGTGTTCAATGAACTGTAGCCTATTTTTAAAGAAACTTTGAAGGGATTAGTTAAATAATTTGTGCCAAAAGCGTACCCTGCCCAGTAGATTGCAAATTCCTCCTTGCTAACATCTGGATTATTGTGCCAAAATTGGGAGAGCAGTTCCATAGATTTGTCAAGCAACAACTTGGCAGAATCATACCCACAGATCCATACCTATCAGCCAATGGACATGAATCAAAGGAAGTCAGTATGTAGGTATAGAAGCAATTAGGACAGTAGATGTAATGTGAATTTTTATTACCAAGGGACTATATACAAGAGTAGAGAAAATTTCCTCAATTTATACAGCTAACTTAGGTTAGGTCGATTAGGTTAGGTTAGGGTTAGGTCGATTGGCCATGCTAAAATTGCCCCTTAGTGTCCTGAGATGTGTAGGTTAGAGGGATTAATGGGTAAAATATGTAGGGATATGGGGGTAGGGCCTGGGTGGGATTGTGGTCGGTGCAGACTCGATGGGCCGAATGGCCTCCTTCTGCACTGTAGGGTTTCTATGATTCTAACTGAGCAAGCCATACTAGGAGTACTGTGCAGTTTTGATCTCTTTTCCTATGTTTCAAAGTTGAGTTTGTGAAGTTGGAATTTGATATTGGTAAAGATGTAAAAATGCTAGAGGGAAAAAACATTGCGGCGTCCCTTTAAAAGTTGGTGTTTTGTTTCAGTGCTTGGAGGTTTAAAATGCAAAGTACATACAGAGTCCAAGCTGAAACATTTATATCAAAAAGTCAAGCAGTAGTCTTGACAAAACGACCTGTTTTTTAAAAGCCCAGTCAATTTAAAGCAGGCACTCAGCTACCAGCAACCTATATAATTGTAATTTGGTGGTGTTGACAACATCAGACCAATCCTATTGTAAGAAAATTGATCAAAGAGAGTGCAAGGGATGAAAAAGAGCAACAGAAGAACTGAAACCTCTCGAGCCACGAGAGGGAGCAAGCAGCTCCCAACTCTGCCAGCTTCAGATATGTCTTAAGAGAGGGCACCATCTAACTAGTGAAAGGTATCAAATCAGAAAGAACTTACAGATAAAGGAATCAACAAAAGAACTCCAAAAGTTTCTGAAAGTCACAAAACCGTTTTTTTTTGAGAATGACTGAATTCTATTATTATATTTTATCTGGTTAATGAATGAGTATTGTATTTATTTGAACAGCATTCCATTAGAATCTTATTTTATTCTGTATGTTACTTGTTAGTTAAAGTTCCCTATTAGTTAAATAAGTAAATTGTTAAAATGTTCATTTTAAAGTGAGCGTCAGGTTCAACTGTGGTTAATTCACAATTAACCACTAAATATTACTGAAGAACAGATCACACCATCCCACACACTTTTAACAGATTACAAGGTGAGGTATTCCTCTTTGGGGGATTCGACGTTACTTCTCAAAAGGGGGTCAACCTCTGCATCATAACACCTAAGGAAGGATATACTTGCTTTAGAGGGTATGCAATGAAAGTTCAGTTCACTGGCTCCTGGGATGAGAGAATTAGCCTATGAAAAGAGATTGAGTGGACCAGGTCAATATTCCCAGGAGCTAGAAAAATGAGTGACCTAATTGGAACATAAAATTCCTGAAGGGTTTTACATGGTAGATACTGAGAAAATGTTTTCTTTGGCTGGGAACGTAGAACATAGGGTCACAGTGCCAGAATATGGGATCAGACATTTAGGACTAAAAGGACTAGAAATTTCTTCACTCAGCATCTTGGCGATGAGGTTTGCTGGTGCTCTTGAGGAGGGTTTAAACTAACTTGGTTGGGGCATTGGGAACCTGAACACAGGAACAAATACTGGATGTCCTTGATAGGTATGTTCCTGTCAGGCAGGGAGGAAATGGCCGAGTGAGGGAACCATGGTTCACAAAAGAGGTGGAATGTCTTGTGAAAAGGAAGAGGGAAGCTTATGTAGGGATGAGGAAACAAGGTTCAGATGGCTCGATTGAGGGTTACAAGTTAGCAAGGAATGAGCTGAAAAAGGGGCTTAGGAGAGCTAGGAGGGGACATGAGAAGTCCTTGGCGGGTCGGATCAAGGAAAACCCCAAGGCTTTTTACTCTTATGTGAGGAATAAAAGAATGACCAGGGTGAGGTTAGGGCCGGTCAAGGACAGTAGTGGGAACTTGTGTATGGAGTCAGTAGAGATAGGCGAGGTGATGAATGAATACTTTTCTTCAGTGTTCACCAAGGAGAGGGGCCATGTTTTTGAGGAAGAGAAGGTGTTACAGGCTAATAGGCTGGAGGAAATAGATGTTCGGAGGGAGGATGTCTTGGCAGTTTTGAATAAACTGAAGGTTGATAAGTCCCCTGGGCCTGATGAAATGTATCCTAGGATTCTGTGGGAGGCAAGGGATGAGATTGCAGAGCCTTTGGCGTTGATCTTTGGGTCCTCGCTGTCCACGGGGATGGTGCCAGAGGACTGGAGAATGGCGAATGTTGTTCCTCTGTTTAAGAAAGGGAATAGAAATGACCCTGGTAATTATAGACCGGTTAGTCTTACTTCGGTGGTTGGTAAATTGATGGAAAGGGTCCTTAGGGATGGGATTTACGACCATTTAGAAAGATGCGGATTAATCCGAGATAGTCAGCACGGATTCGTGAAGGGCAAGTCGTGCCTCACAAATTTGATAGAATTTTTTGAGGAGGTAACTAAGTGTGTTGATGAAGGTAGGGCAGTTGATGTCATATACATGGATTTTAGTAAGGCGTTTGATAAGGTCCCCCATGGTCGGCTTATGATGAAAGTGAGGAGGTGTGGGATAGAGGGAAAGTTGGCCGATTGGATAGGTAACTGGCTGTCTGACCGAAGACAGAGGGTGGTGGTCGATGGAAAATTTTCGGATTGGAGGCAGGTTGCTAGCGGTGTGCCGCAGGGATCAGTGCTTGGTCCTCTGCTCTTTGTGATTTTTATTAATGACTTAGAGGAGGGGGCTGAAGGGTGGATCAGTAAATTTGCTGATGACACCAAGATTGGTGGAGTAGTGGATGAGGTGGAGGGCTGTTGTAGGATGCAAAGAGACATAGATAGGATGCAAAGCTGGGCTGAAAAATGGCAAATGGAGTTTAACCCTGATAAATGTGAGGTGATTCATTTTGGTAGGACAAATTTAAATGTGGATTACAGGGTCAAAGGTAGGGTTCTGAAGACTGTGGAGGAACAGAGAGATCTTGGGGTCCATATCCACAGATCTCTAAAGGTTGCCAGTCAAGTGGATAGAGCTGTGAAGAAGGCCTATAGTGTGTTAGCTTTTATTAACAGGGGGTTGGAGTTTAAGAGCCGTGGGGTTATGCTGCAACTGTACAGGACCTTGGTGAGACCACATTTGGAATATTGTGTGCAGTTCTGGTCACCTCACTATAAGAAGGATGTGGAAGCGCTGGAAAGAGTGCAGAGGAGATTTACCAGGATGCTGCCTGGTTTGGAGGGTAGGTCATATGAGGAAAGGTTGAGGGAGCTAGGGCTGTTCTCTCTGGAGCGGAGGAGGCTGAGGGGAGACTTAATAGAGGTGTATAAAATGATGAAGGGGATAGATAGAGTGAACGTTCAAAGACTATTTCCTCGGGTGGATGGAGCTATTACAAGGGGGCATAACTATAGGGTTCGTGGTGGGAGATACAGGACGGATATCAGAGGTAGGTTCTTTACGCAGAGAGTGGTTGGGGTGTGGAATGGACTGCCTGCAGTGATAGTGGAGTCAGACACTTTAGAAACATTTAAGCGGTTATTGGATAGGCACATGGAGCACACCAGGATGATAGGGAGTGGGATAGCTTGATCTTGGTTTCAGATAAAGCTCGGCACAACATCGTGGGCCGAAGGGCCTGTTCTGTGCTGTACTGTTCTATGTTCTAGATTGAGAAGGAAGAGAAGCTCAACAGGAATAGAAGGCATGGAAGGTCAAGGAATCAAAGGATAAAAGATCGGCAACAAAAGAGTTGTTCAGCAAGCTGTAATGAATAAGACAGATGACCTGATGGCACAGACATTTGCAAATATGTTATCACAGCTATTACAGAAATGTGGCTTAAAGAGGAGATCCCAGAGGATTGGAGAATAGCCAATGTTGTTCCTTTGTTTAAGAAGGGTAGCAAGAATAATCCAGGTAATTACAGGCCGGTGAGCCTTACATCAGTGGTAGGGAAATTATTGGAGAGGATTCTTTGAGACAGGCTTTATTCCCACTTGGAAATAAGTGGATGTATTAGTGAGAGACAACATGGTTTTGTGAAGGGGAGGTCGTGTCTCACGAACTTGATCAAGTTTTTCGAGGAAGTGACGAAGTTGATTGATGAGGGTAGGGCAGTGGATGTTATCTACATGAACTTCAGTAAGGCCTTTGACAAGGTCCCTCATGGCAGACTGGTGCAAAAGGTGAAGTCGCATGGGATCAGAGGTGAGCTGGCAAGGTGGATACAAAACTGGCTCGGTCAAAGAAGACAGAGGGTAGCAGTGGAAGAGTGCGTTTCTGAATGGAGAGCTGTGACAAGTGGTGTTCCTCAGGGATCAGTGCTGGGGCCTTTGCTGTTTGTAATATATATATAAATGATTTGGAGGAAAATGTAACTGGATTGATTAATAAGTTTGCGGACGACACAAAGGTTGGTGGATTTGCGGATAGCGATGAGAACCATCAGAGGATACAGCAGGATATAGATCAGTTGGAGACTTGGGCGGAGAGATGGCAGATGGAGTTTAATCCGGACAAATGTGAGGTAATGCATTTTGGAAGGTCTAATACAGATAGGAAATATACAATGGCAGAACCCTTAAGAGTATTGATAGGCAAAGGGATCTGGGTGTACAGGTACACAGGTCACTGAAAGTGGCAATGCAGGTGGAGAAGGTAGTCAAGAAGGCATATGGGATGCTTGCCTTCATTGGCCGGGGTATTGAGTTTAAAAATTGGCAAGTCATGTTGCAGCTTTATAGAACTTTAGTTAGGCTGCACTTGGAATATAGTGCTCAATTCTGGTCGCCACACTACCAGAAGGATGTGAGTACAGAAAAGACTTACTAGGATGTTGCCTGGGTATGGAGGGCATTAGCTATGAGGAGAGGTTGGAGAAGCTTGGTTTGTTCTCACTGGAGTGACGGAGGTTGAGGGGAGACCTGATAGAAGTCTACAAGATTATGAGAGGCATGGACAGAGTGGATAGTCAGAAGCTTTTTCCCAGGGTAGAAGAGTCAATTACTAGGGGGCATAGGTTTAAGGTGTGAGGGGCAAGGTTTAAAGGAGATGTACGAGGCAGATTTTTTACACAGAGAGTAGTGGGTGCCTGGGACTCGTTGCCGGGGGAGGTAATGGAAGCGGATATGGTAGTGACTTTTAAGGGGCGTCTTGACAAGTACATGAATAGGATGGGAATAGAGGGATATGCTCCCTGGAAGGGTAGGGGGTTTTAGTTAAGTTGGGCAGCATGGTCGGTGCAGGCTTGGAGGGCCGAAGGGCCTGTTCCTATGCTGTAATTTTCTTTGTTCTTTGTTTTGAATGGCAGCTCACAGTAACAGGGTTTTTTAATAGGATAGAAAGATGGAAATAAAGGAAGGGAGTTGCAATATTGGTTGAACAATCACAACTGCGAAGAGGGATAAAATGCTAGAAGGAGCACCAAATGAAACCAAATGGGTTGAACGTAAGAACTAAAGAGAGGCCATTACATTGCTGGGAGCAGATACTTCAAACCCCCAAACTTTCAGAGGGAAAAATAAGAGCAGATTGCTGAAAGGATAGAAACAAAAGGGTACTAATCATAGAGGAATTATTAAAATGTATTCAGGAAAGCTTTTTTAGCCAGTACATAGCAAACCCAATAAGGCTAGGGGGAGCTCCGGACATGGTTTTAGGGAATGAATTGGGCAGGTGAGGAGAAATCAGTGAGAGAGCATTTTAGTGATGGTGAACACAATTCAGTTGGATATGGAGTAGTTATGGAAAAGAATAATAGACCATGAGTAAAAGTTTTAAATTGGCAAGGACAATTTTACCAAGCTGAGATGTGATTTGGCAAAAGTGGTTGGGACCAGGTACTTGAAGGTGTTAGAGGGATGAATTCAAGTAGGAGCGGTTCACAATAAATATGTTCCCACAGAGTAAAATGATGGGAGGTTATGTTGACAATGCTATAAAGTGGCACTTCTTTGCCAATAACGTTCACTAATGCTCAATTTGAGTTCAAACAGGACCCCTCAGCATCAGATATCATTGCAGCCTTAGTCCAAACATGGACATAAGAGGTGGCAGTGACTACCCTTGATATCAGGACAGAATTTGACTGTGTGGTGCCAAGAAGTCTTTTTCTTATTGAAGTCAAGGAGGATCAGGAGGAACACACTAATGGCTTGTGTTATACCCAGCACAAAGGACAATGCATATGCTTATTGAAGGCCAAACATTTCAGCCTTAGGATATCACTGCAGGAGTCTCAGGGCAGTGTCCTACGGCCAAATACCAGCTGCTCCATCAATGAACTTCCTTTCAACATGAGTGGGTATGCTTGTTGATGATTGAACTGGGGTTCAGTTCAATTAGCAATGAAGCAAACTATGTCTACAAGAACCGGTCAATGTTCAGGCCAGGATTGATAAGTGGCAAATAATATGTGCATCACAGGAAGTGTCAGGCAATGATTATAGGCAGAATCTTATCCAAAAATGGCAAATGTCAGGATCTGACTGAAAACCGGTGTGTTTTTCTCCAGAGGAACAGGCAGATTTTCTCTCCATGCCTTATGACACTTTGTCACAAAAGAAACAGCAGTGGGGTGTGTTTCATGCCGTCATGTTGAGGGGTGGAGCCTTAACATACTGGTCAAACTGGCTATACCTGTCTCCTCACCCCCTCGCGATCAATGCCAGCATAACCCTCCCTACCCCTCTCCACCCACACACAGTCAATGCAGCCATCGGGCCTCCTTCCCCTCACCCAAAAGTCACCCCCCTACCATCACAAAAAGTTATTGCCTGCATCCCCACAGTTCCCACGACCGCTCCCTCCCAACACCACAAATAAATGAGTCACGGCATGAGGCTCCCACTAGGGTCTGCCCCGGCACTGTTCCCTGGCCCAGGTTGACACTGCAGGTTGGTTGATGCCAATGTGGCAGTGCCAATCTGTACCGGGGCAATGCCAGATCACTGCTTGGCCATGTCCCTCTCTCCCAGGGCTATACTCACCATTTTGGGGGGGATCCCCACGGCAGGTTCATGTCTGGGTGAACCTGTTGCAAACCAGTGAGCGAGGTTTGAAAATACGGCTAAGGTGGACATATGAAAGTGGGGGGGCGGGTGTTGGCGGATGCCTGATAAATATATTTAAATTTATTAAAATAAAATGAGGTCCTCACCCATTGTGGATACGAACCTCACTACATCACTGGTGGGGGGCAAGGAAAATTGCAGAGGGGGAGGGAAAATCACAGAACTCGATCTATCGGGAGAGAATCGCGTTTCATGATTCTGGATTTTCAGTCCACGTCACCATTCCCTTTGATGGCAAACACGGGCTGAAAATCGCTTCCTATGTCTAACATCTCCCCATGACATCCAAGGCATTACTATTGTCACATTCCCAACTATCAACATCCTGGGGACTCCACTGATTAGAAAATTAATTACATAAATACCATCGCTAAAAGAGCAGGAGAGGCTGGAGTATTTTCAAGTTCACCACGTCACTAATTAGGATATCGCTGCTTTTCATAATTGCTGGGTTAAAATCCTCAGACTCCTAACTAACAGTCCTGTTTGGGAATAATTTCACACATTGTCTGCAGTGATTGAAAAGGCTGTTCACCAACCCCTCAGAGCAGGAATAAATAGATGTAAAAACATGCAAATTACACTTTCCTTCAGCTGCATCACAGAAAAACTGACTTGAATAACGTTGTGGTGTTATAATGCTGGTAAATATATTAATATGTCATAAATTTCTCACAAAGATAATTTTAATACAATTTTTAATGTAATCTCTTTTGACTTGTGTAAAATGGGAACAAAAAACTGCTTCAACACAATCATCAATAAAGATAAAAGGGAAAGGGAAGGGAATGATACATTTTGGTAAAAAGAATGAGGAGAGGTAAATGAAGGTACTATCATAAAGTGGGTGCAGGAACAGAGAGATCTGGGAGTATTATATGCATACAGATTGTTGAAGGTGGCAGGACAGGTCAAGAAAGTAGTTAATAAGGCATGCAGGATTCTGGGCTATATAAACAGAGGCATAGAGCATAAGGAAGTTCCGATGAATTTTTATAAAACACTGATTTGGCCTCAACTTGAGTATTGTGTCCAATTCTGGACAGCACATTTTAAAAAGGATGTGAACACGTTGCAGAAGGTGCAAAAAATTATTACAACAATGGTTTCAAGGATGAGAGACTGATATTATTTGGATAGTCTGGAGAAGTTGGGGATGTTCTCTTTAGTGAATAGAATGTTGAGAGGAGATTTAATAGATGTGGTCCAAAATAATGAGAAATATGAACAGAATAGATAGAAACTGCACCCACTGGTGGAAGGATTGAGAACCAGTGGACATCAATTTAAGATGAATGGCAAAAGAACCAAAGACGACCTGAGGAAGAAATTTTTACTTTACACAGTGAATGGTTAGAACCTGGAATGGACTGACTGAGACTGGTGGAGCCAGAATCAATTGTGGCTTTCCAAAGGGAATTGAATAATTATAATAAGTGCGAGAATTTGCAGATCTGTGCGAAAGGGCAGAAGAGTAGAACTGCTGTACTTGTTTTTTGCAGAGAGCCATTACAAATCCAAAGGCCAGAATGGCCTCCTTCAGTAATCTAAATTTAAGTCAATGCAACTGCAAATTAATGTGACAGGAAACAGGTAGGCCAAATAGTTACCTTAGTTTGGCTTCATTAATTCCTAGACTACTGTATCATTCCAGGAAAAGAATCAGAATTTTGATGCTCATATAAGCAAGTAGCATATAGCTGATATTACAATAACCAGTGAAAGGTTTAAATTAATTGAAAGTTCTGAATGTCACTTATCCAGTATTTACAGTTGTAATATGAATATTACCTTAGACGAAAGAAGCACTGCAGTTTTTGTCTTTAACTGGTCAATACTGTTGTCAAGTTCATATTTCAATTTTTTCTGTTCTGTAAAAAGATGAAAAAATTCACTTTAGTCCAGGAATTAATCAAGCCAAACTAAGCTAACTATTTGGCCTAACTGTCACATGAATTTGCATTACATCAGTTGTATCGACTTTAAATTAGATCACCAAAGGAGGCCATTCTATAAAAAGATGAAAAAAGTCACTTGTTTGGTGGTACTGTTTAAAGATTGGAATCAAACCTTCATAAATTTAATTTATGCTCTAAATTGACATGGTCAGGAATGTTATTTTTCATATATTTTCCCTACACAGTACAATATGATTATTAGCATATGAGAGATGTGCTGGTAATGAACTAGTTCTCTAATGTTTTCTGGTTCTATTAGTAGCTACTTACCACAAAGTCTCTGGACACTTCTCATTCTTCCCTTCCAAAATTAAGAATAATAAAATTTTCAACAAAACTAATCCTATGTGAAGAGCTCACAAAGTTCTGGATTCCAGAAGTTATATGCTTTGAAAACTGTGTAAACATTACAATAAGGAAGTTACATTAACTATCCTGTAGGTTTTCTTCATTTATCAACTGACTGGTATAGCACACGCTCTACAGTAAATTGATTTGTTCTGGGAAAATCATGACCGAGAGTTTCTGTTCAATTGTACTTGCTTTTCTGCACAACTCACCTGAAAAGGTAAATGCAGTGGATGAATCGTAAGTATAAATTACATTCAGTGCAACTCAAGGTTCTGCGGTCTTTTGCACTACTTTAAAAGAGTCTAGAAGCTGGCTCTGCTCTCAAAACTGGCTACACCCCAGGGTAAGTGAAAATCAGCATTGTGAATTTCTACTAATTGCACTTGCTTGCAACACTTCATGGTGACTCCAATTCCACGAATAAGCACAGTTTAGGAACTTCTGAATATCTTTGCTGATATAAAATGAAATAACTGAATACAGTACATCAATATATCTAGCAAATGAGGCTGTGAATTGTTTTCTAAACTTAGTTTCCTTTCTTTAAATTAGGGTTACTCACAGGTAGCTTGGCTTGAAATATTGATTAAATGGTTATTTATTGTGAAAAATCCACTTTCATCCCTACTATTCAAAATGCACTCTTAAATGAATCAAGGAATAGGGTTTAAAGCAAAATAGTATTCTGAAAAAAGTTAAGAAATGATCACAGCAAAATGCATTTGTGGTGAGATGATAATGGGTGTGACAGGCCGCTATCTTACCGGCTCTTCCTGCCGGTCGATCAGTGTGGCAAGCTGGGAAGAAGTGAAAAATCAGGACCACGCCTGTTTTTTCGCTTCTTGCAATCTTACTGGCATTGATTTGCTGGCGAAATTAGCTTTTGTTTTAAACTCACCCAAAAAAAACTCACTCGTTCAGTACTTGGAATGTTTTTCATAAAATTCTACCCTTAATTGTCATAAAAGTCTGAAAACGGGAATTATTCGTGCCACCCAGCACCATAATCATTCAACACTTAGTGCAATGAAAAAGCTTCCATGCAATTCTCGCCAGACTGGTGGCTTTAAGCGCATGACTCGTCTAAACTAGCTGCAGCTGTACACCGTTAAGAGCAGCGGGAACTCCATATAAACACTAACGATGCACACTGTTGTGGGAAAATTTGAAGGTGGCCAATTATGTCTTTACATAGACAATTCAAAACTCGCAAGGCAAATATCTCTCTGCAGACATAACAAATTTATTTTACATCATGTAATAAGTCCTTGGAGGCAGAAGCCCCTTCACCAAAATCCCTTTATTTATAAGTCTGACAACAGCATGCAGAGTGCTTTCAGTTAGCAGTCTATACTCGGAGTCCCAGAGGAACTGCCACTCCTGGTTAAGTACAAAGGGACTCCCTGATTGGCACATCAATTTGCCCTTAATCAGGGAGTTCATATTCTAACAGGCCCACTTCAATTGCCTGATTAAAGTCATTACACATAGAATGAACAAAACAAACATGCAGCCCACTGGAGACTTCCAAAGGGTTAAACAGCTCTGGGAATAAAACAACAGAACCATTCCGAAAGGTCCGATGCATATAGTCAAATACAGAACAATTATAGTTTTTTCGAACCAATAATTCCACCTTTCATTAGCTTAAGATCAATTTCATTTAGTAGTCATGCATCAATACAAATCTCTATTAAGTACCTCAGCCAACCATATGATACTTAATAGCATGGAGATATTTTATTTGTCCAACAAGTCTGGATGTGGCCTCCCTTCTTGGCTCTAACTATATCCCTGTTGTCTGGTAACGGCAGATGCTACCGTAAGGTCAAAGTGAACATTCTCATCGGTTCACTGCCAAGTTGAATAGACATGTGTTCCTGCGTCCAGGGGCATATCTTTCCTTGTGTCTGGGCACTGAATGTACCTATTCATTAATGTTGCAAAATACGCTCCCTCATAGGAATTCCCGATATGACTACTGCTGACTAGCCTGTTCCCAAACCTCTGGATTTAAACTATTGACTTTTAACACCAGGCCTTTCACTAGCTTTGCTTGGTTAAAGTAAACAATACATTTAAAATATCAGCATAGGTTTTAAAATCATAACTACTTGTTCTGATGCACTTACTGCATTCACATATGTATAAACTGTTTGTGTTAGCTTGTCTAATAATCATTTAACTCCTGACTGATCCCCTGTCCTCTTAAAGACTGCATTATTAGCTGGGTACGAATCCACTTCTTTACACATTCAGTCAGTGAAACCAGGAAGATGGCACAGCATAGAGCAGCCCCACGCTTTAGAGGGGGAGCTGGGACAGATGCTGGATGCTGGAGGAGGGCCATATTGTTCCCCCATGACAATCAGCAGCCCAGGGGGCAAGCCTGGAAGGCAGTGGCAGAGGCAGTCATTGCCCGTGCACTGGCACAGAGGACCAGCAGCTAGTGCCGGAAGAAAATGAATGAGCTCATTCGGGCAGCAAGGATGAGTGTCCATCCCTCCTGCCATCAGTCCAGTCTGTTGCACCTGCAATGTCCATGTCGAGCCACTCCCTGGCATCCCGTGGCCTTCCAGCACCTGAACCCCTAACAACCCCTCTGGTACCCTCCCCTTCACAACCCGTCTGCCAGGCCATAGCCCCAACAAACCCCACGCAGCAAACGCCACCCCCGACACCCCTGGCCCTTCCACCCATCAGGTTTTCAATTCCCCCATCTGTCCTTGCAGGATAAGAGGGCCCATAACAGGAGGGAGCGGGAGAAAACCGGAGGTGGTGTCCTCGAGTTGCATCTCCACACTCCCTTTGAAGAGTGCGCACAGAAGTTGGTGGGAGAGGGCGAGGAACAAAACGTGAATGACAGCCAGGTTGGAGTGCAACATGGAAGTGGGCATTCGCAAAACCTTCATTCATATGACATATTTCAAGAAAATGGCATGCTGCCCAGACACTTGTCCCTGACTTGCACTGAATCTTGTGTCCTTTATTGCAGGAAATGACCCCGATGCATACAGCCTGTCGGAGTTGTCTCCCCCCTCCCAGCATAGATACATTCACCATGGTCGGACAGGTTAGTGGCGAGGTTTCAGGATCATTTACTGGTGTATGCATGACACATGGAATATAGTTAGTATGGTTATCCATCCTGGGCACCCCCACTCCCTCCCAGCAGCCAGTATCCCCATGAGTCTGGATGCTAGCAATGGTGCTATGCGTTACCTCATTGGGTTGCCTACACATCCCCACCATGGTGGGTCTGGAGAGCATATGGGTGCTCTGTGGGAATCCTCATTGGGAACCCTTGAAGCATAGATATGGGTGCATCCACCTGGATGTCTGGTGCATTAGTTTCCAGGAATGGTTTTCAGTTGAACCAGACGCTGCAGAGGCTATTGTGATTATTATAGGATGGGTTCCCATTGATGGCAGCACTGCAGAATCCATGCAGTGTGACGAGCCATGCTAACAACTGCAAAGCTGCCTTGAGTGAGGCATAAGCTGACAGAGCTGCTGCTGGTCACTGTTAGTGGGGCCTGGGATAGAATGTTTGCTGTCAGCCACAGAGCCTGCCCAACAGACAAGATGTGGAGATGCCGGCGTTGGACTGGGGTAAACACAGTAAGAAGTTTAACAACACCAGGTTAAAGTCCAACAGGTTTATTTGGTAGCAAAAGCCACACAAGCTTTCGAGGCTCTAAGCCCCTTCTTCAGGTGAGTGGGAATTCTGTTCACAAACAGAATTTATAAAGACACAGACTCAATTTACATGAATAATGGTTGGAATGCGAATACTTACAACTAATCCAGTCTTTAAGAAACAAAACAATGGGAGTGGAGAGAGCATCAAGACAGGCTAAAAAGATGTGTATTGTCTCCAGACAAGACAGCCAGTGAAACTCTGCAGGTCCACGCAACTGTGGGAGTTACAAATATTGTGACATGAACCCAATATCCCGGTTGAGGCCGTCCTTGTGTGTGCGGAACTTGGCTATCAGTTTCTGCTCAGCGACTCTGCGCTGTCGTGTGTCGCGAAGGCCGCCTTGGAGAACGCTTACCCGAATATCAGAGGCCGAATGCCCGTGACCGCTGAAGTGCTCCCCAACAGGAAGAGAACAGTCTTGCCTGGTGATTGTCGAGCGGTGTTCATTCATCCGTTGTCGCAGCGTCTGCATAGTTTCCCCAATGTACCAGGCAAGACTGTTCTCTTCCTGTTGGGGAGCACTTCAGCGGTCACGGGCATTCGGCCTCTGATATTCGGGTAAGCGTTCTCCAAGGCGGCCTTCGCGACACACGACAGCGCAGAGTCGCTGAGCAGAAACTGATAGCCAAGTTCCGCACACACAAGGACGGCCTCAACCGGGATATTGGGTTCATGTCACAATATTTGTAACTCCCACAGTTGCGTGGACCTGCAGAGTTTCACTGGCTGTCTTGTCTGGAGACAATACACATCTTTTTAGCCTGTCTTGATGCTCTCTCCACTCCCATTGTTTTGTTTCTTAAAGACTGGATTAGTTGTAAGTATTCGCATTCCAACCATTATTCATGTAAATTGAGTCTGTGTCTTTATAAATTCTGTTTGTGAACAGAATTCCCACTCACCTGAAGAAGGGGCTTAGAGCCTCGAAAGCTTGTGTGGCTTTTGCTACCAAATAAACCTGTTGGACTTTAACCTGGTGTTGTTAAACTTCTTACAACAGACAAGAAGCAGAGAAACCAGCGCGATATTTGTGGGGGCTTGTGCTGGCTCTGTTAGCAATGCTCATATCCCAGGAAATATCACTAATACTCTATTTGTATTCCAGTATATCTAATTCACTGAATTTAAATTGCTCAGCTGCTGTCATGGGGTGTCACAGTATAATTAGTCCAGACCTTTGGATTACTGATCAAGTAACATTACCATAGATTGGGGCAGAAGACCATCCTTGATTATATTGACATGCAGAGCTAATTCAAAGGATCATGTGGTCTATTCTTGCATCCATTTCTTCAGTTCTTATATTTGCATGTCTGAACTTGCAGTTGAATTCCTAATAGCATCCAAAACAGAAGCTCCACACTCATGTGTTTAATACAGATACAAAATTACTTGATACTGTAGATATACATTGTCGCTTAGTCCTATATCGTATAAAGATCTAGATCTGGAAGCTAATGATTGCAGAGCTATGCAAAATGCAAGCACGCATATAGATAATTAATTGTTCTTTGAGGGTGAGCAATGTGAGAACCAGTGGTGGGAAGTGGCTCTGCCAGCCTAAATGTACACATTGCTGTAGCTTTCCAAAGCACCAATTTATTTAATTTGTCAGAAGGGGGAATTTTCCTGTCCCGCCCACCACAGGAATCTGGTGTGTGTGTGTGTGTGTGTGGGGGGGGGGGGGGGGGGGGCGGGAGGGAGAGAGAGAGAGAGAGAGAGAGACCATGCAAAGATCCGTTGACCTTGAGCAGGATTTTCTGGTTTTGGGCTGAGCACGGCTGGAAAATCCCCCTGAGAATGTGTTTCTAAATCTATCTGCTACGTTAATCTTTAACTTGGTGTCTGTTCCTATCATGCTGTTTGTTCAATTGGTGCACCAAACATCAACTTCCACAGTAACAACAATTTCTGAACTTCTGTTTTCCTTTATCTTTCTTAATGCAAAATTCAAACAAATGCCATAATCATCATACCTTCACATTCTTTCTGTAGTTTATCACAAACTGCTGTCTCCTCAGCAAGCAAAGATTCTAATGTCTGATGGGTGGACATTTTCTCCTGTAGTTCCTCTTTCAGCGCTTTTATGGTTTTATTCATACCTTCAATTTCATTCTTTTGAAATGAGAAATAGAAGTTTCAAGAAACACATTATTATATTTTTATTAGACTTGCAAGTTCACTAACAAATTAGCAGGAATATGTTTAATTTTCATTGCAATTAGCACCAGGCTGACATTTTACATTAAATTAGCTGGTGAATTATTAAAAGAAGTTGGATTTAAATGTTCAACACTGCATATTTATCGTGGATGTACTTGAATTCGAAATCACTGACCTTTTCAGTTTCTAAACATATAATCCCCTACTTGCTTAAGCTGACTTCTAGGGATAAACACCAACACCATTTGATATATTGCAAACAATTATTATATAATTCCTCTTTCTATTTGTTTAAAATGTTTTTAAGTCGAATTAATAAAACTTTAAAAACATGTTAGTTACAATCTGTAACAGCTTTCAGCACCCTGTTTTTGAAATAGAAATTCATATGTAGTGTGGCTTTCGTTGTTCTACTTTTTAATCTGTTCCAAACAATCAACAATTAAACAGATAAAAGTAGAAATAAAATATACAGATTTAAAAGTTAACATGATTTGGTGCAAGCTTTTGCAAAAGCACCCAAGGACACCAATATTTGTATATCATTAGGATAACAGGTAAGGTTTACACCAAAAACTGAAAAGGTGTAACCTTAATTTGAAAAAATGATCATTTTACTCTAATGAGTAGTTTATTCAAATAGTAATTATTACATTAATATTACACAGTCCTTCATAAATGTATTACATGCATTTTATATTTGAATCAGTTACAATAAATATCAATTAACGCAGTTATGTTATTTTTATCACTCTTACAGTTGCTTCTTAGTCTGACTCTGAAATTCAGCAGTGTGAAACTTGCTCAGGGAAGACTTCTCGCATGACATGGTGTAGTATCAAATAGAATTTCAAATTCTTCAAGAGATTCCCCCACCCATCAATAGATAAAGTCTAAGAAACAGTAGGCAAAATATATATTACTTTCAATTGTTTGATATCTGTTGTCAAATGATGTTCTGTGTTGCTGGTTGTGGCTTTTGTTTCTGCAAGCTGTCGTTTCAGAGCCACAGTCTTCTCAGCATATATATTAATCTCCTTCTGCAGTCTCTTAATCTGGTTTTAAGGATAAAAGAGTGGTAAATATAAAATATACATCATTCTTTACCACAATGGTCTTCCAAACAAACATACATTTATATAAGGCATTTAATTTATCCACTCCAAACTCTAAAGCAAAGGTTAATAATTATATACTGGCAACATTTGGAAAACTTGGGTTGTTCGGATATCATACATTTATTAGTCTCTATTAACACGTTTACAAGTCCTCAAACCAAGTTATTGAGAAAATTAAAGAGGTGCATTATTTGTGCTTGAAATGCAGGATACACTCTCCCTATATTCTTCAGAACTGGGTGCAGGTTGCAGGAGCCCAGATTTAGAGGCTTGCAAGTGTGCATGGCAGTGTTATATTTTTACAAAATGATCACATTGTCATGCATATATAAACATGTATATCCACAATGCCACATCTCAAAATAGTCAGTGTACTGGATGGTGGTTGGGGCAGCTGCTTTGGGAAACCAGAATCAGTGTTGGATGCAAAGCATTACAAGAATTATAGAATCCCTACAGTGCAGAAAGAGGTCATTTGGCCCTTCGAGCCTGTGCTGACAACAATTGTAACCATATGCAGTTAATTCATTTGATTTGATTTATTATTGTCACATATATTGGGATACAGTGCAAAGCAATGTTTCTTGCACACTATACCAACAAAACATACCATTCATAGCGTACAGAGTGGAGAAGAAAATGAGAGGGTGCAGAATATGTTAAGTAGTAAGTAGTTTCTCAACATCAGGTTAAAGTCCAACAGGTTTATTTGGTAGCACGAGCTTTCGGAGCATTGCCCCTTCATCAGGTGAGTGAAGAGTTCGGTTCACAAACAGGGCACATGTAGACACAAACTCAATTACAAGATAATGGTTGGAATGCGAGTCTTAACAGGTAATTAAGTCTTTTCGGGTGCAGACAATGTGAGTGGAGAGAGGGTTAAGCACAGGTTAAAGAGGTGTGAGTTGTCTCCAGCCGGGACAGTTAGTGAGATTTTGCAAGCCCAGGCAAGTTGTGGGGGGTTACAGATAATGTGACATGAACCCAAGATCCTGGTTGTGGCCGTCCTCATGTATGTGGAACTTGGCTATCAGTTTCTGCTCAGCGATTCTGCATTGTTGTGTGTCTTGAAGGCTGCCTTGGAGAACGCTTACCCGAAGATCAGAGGCTGAATGCCTGTGACTGCTGAAGTGTTCCCCGACAGGAAGGGAACACTCCTGCCTGGTGATTGTTGAGCGGTGTCCATTCATTCGTTGTCGTAGTGTCTGCATGGTCTCTCCAATGTACCATGTCTCGGTACATCCTTTCCTGCAGCGTATCAGGTAGCCATGATGTGGAGATGCCGGCGTTGGACTTGGGTAAGCACAGTAAGAAGTCTCGCAACACCAGGTTAAAGTCCAACAGGTTTATTTGGCAGCACAAGCTTTCGGAGTCTCAGGCTCCTCATCAGGTGAGTGAAGAGCTGTGTTCACAAACAGGGCATATACAGACGCAAACTCAATTTACAAGATAATGGTTGGAATGTGAGTCTTTGCAGGTAATCAAATCTTAAAGGTACAGACAATGTGAGTGGAGAGAGGGCCAAACACAGGTTAAAGAGGTGTGTATTGTCTCCAGCCAGGACAGTTAATGAGATTTTGCAAGCCCAGGCAAGTCGTGGGGTTACAGATAGTGTGGCATGAACCCAAGATCCCGGTAGAGGCCGTCCTCATTGTGCGGAACTTGGCTATCAGTCTCTGCTCAGCGATTCTGTGTTGTCGTGTGTCGTGAAGGCCATCTTGGAGAATGCTTATCTGAAGACCAGAGGCTCAGTGCCCGTGACTGCTGAAATGTTCCCCGACTGGAAGGGAACACTCCTGCCTGGTGATTGTCAAGCGGTGTTCATTCATCTGTTGTCGTAGCATCTGCATGGTCTCCTCAGTGTACCATGCCTTGGGACATCCTTTCCTGCAGCGTATCAGGTAGACAACGTTGGCCGAGTCGCAAGAGTATGTACTGTGTACCTGGTGGATGGTGTTCTCACGTGAGGTGATGGCATCAGTGTCGATGATCTGGCACGTCTTGCAGAGGTTGTTGTGGCAGGGTTGTGTGGTGTTGTGATCACTGTTCTCCTGAAGGCTGGGTAGTTTGCTGCGGACAATGGTCTGTTTGAGGTTGTGCGGTTGTTTGAAGGCAAGAAATGGGGGTGTGTAACCAACATAGAGTCCATATTCTCAACTTGCGCTCAAGACGTCGACCAGCTGCAAAATACTGCCAAGCAGACGAGACAACGGAACTACGCCATCTAAATGCACACCAAGAACAGGAAACTTGAGAAACTCGCCATCACCACCAAGCCTCCCCCGGTATCACAGTAGAAAACAGTACCACTGCAGGGAAGTCCATTGTCAACTTTTCGGACTACACACTTCAACCAGACGAAATCGAAGTTCTCAGCCGAGGGCTCAATTTCTGCACCACCAGAAAACCGGAAAACGCGCCCAAAAAACAGATCTCGAACTCTCCCAGTTTCGCACCCGCCCGACACTTAGAAACAAATCCATGTAAAATTCCGCCCTTCATTTCTTCTCTGTTCTTGCCAAAAAAAATGGGTCTGAAACTCTCCCGTTTTCATGCTCATTTGGCATTTAGAATTTTTTTGGTAAGGTCACCTCCATTGTATATAAAGTAGCCAGCATTATGGAGAAAATATATTTCAAACTAAACTGTGACACATAGAAAGGAAGCACAGGTTCCAATTGAAACATGAACTAAGGGGAGGCGATGGCATCGTGATACTGTCTCTGGATTGATAAACACAGTAAGAAATCTCACAACACCAGTTTAAAGTCCAACAGGTTTATTTGGTAGCAAAAGCCACTAGCTTTCGAAGCGCTGCTCCTTCATCAGATGAGTCACCTGATGAAGGAGCAACGCTTCGAAAGCTAGTGGCTTTTGCTACCAAACCTGTTGGACTTTAACCTGGTGTTGTGAGATTTCTTACTGTGCTTACCCCAGTCCAACGCCGGCATCTCCACATCTGGATTGATAATCCAGGGACCCAGCGTGATGCTCTGCAGATGATGAAATTTGAATTCAAATAAAAATCTGGAATTAATTGTTTAATTATGACCATGAAACCATTGTTGATTGTTGTAAATGCCCCCTTTCCTGCCCAATTCCAATATCCTTTCCTTTATGGAAGGAAATCTGCCATCCTTACGTGGTCTGGCCTGTATGTGAGTCCAGTTCAACAGCAATGTAGTTGACTCTTAAATGGCCCAACAAGCCACTCAATTAAGCAATTGCTAGCCCAGCCAGTACTGCCCACATTCCATTAATGAACAAGAACATCATTAACCCCTATATTTAGAAAGCAGAAGCAGCATGCTGCAGATAGATCGAAGTGATTCCAAAACCAACGGATCAGATCACAGCTCTGCACTCCAGCCACAACAGCCCCATCACCACCAATGAGACAAATAAAAACAGAAGGTAGGAGCATTCACAACCATCTTTTGTTAGATGGATTAACCGGCTGAGTTCACTGGATCCAGCATGGACTATGACTCTGGGCTCAGACAACATCCCAGTTGTACTGCTGAAGCCTTGTGCTCCAGAATGAGCTGAGCTTCGAGCCAAGTTGTACCAATACAATTACAGCACTAACATCTACCAAAAAAGTGGACAATTGCTCAGGTATGTATGGCCTGTCCTCAAACAACAGGACTGATCCATCTGGCCAATTACCTTGTCATCAGCCTACTCTCAATCATCAACAAAATGATGGAAGATATTGCTGGTAGTGTTATCAAGCAGCACTTACCAATACTGCTCACTGATGCTCAGTTTGTGTTTTGCCAGGATCACATTGTTCCAAAGCTCATTTCAGCCTTGGTCCTAACATAGGGCGGAACTCTCCCAAAAATTTCTAATGGCGAAAATAATGGAGTGATCCACGCTGGTCTCTGGTGCGCTCCGCACCGCAATCCACTGACACTTAGTGCACTGAAAGAGCTGCCATGTGAAAAACGATGTTATCGAGTCTCCAGGTTCATGACTCGCCTGAGGTGGCTGCAACTATGTGCCATTAATAAGGGGAGCTGCATTAATACGCAACCCCCGCACTCACAGCTACTGGGCGCTGTTGAGGTGATGCAGACCACGCTTTACCCCCAGGAGGAAAGATGACCCTGGAGCAGGGACACCATTGCAGCTTGGGAAGCAGTGGACATGGCAGTCAGTGCCTGCGACCTGACACTGAGGACAGTGGCCAATGCCAGAAAAAAAGATCAACCTCATTTGAGCTGCATCCATCCGCCTCATCCTGGCAAAAGTCCTGTCCGTCACATCTGGAATGTCGATCTTAACCCACCGGCCAGCACCTGAGCCCCAGCATTCTCCTTAAATCCCTTCACAATTGCAGAGAGCGGAAGATGATAGGCAGTCACACCTCCAAACCCTGGATCCTGACACCATTTGAAGAACATGCAATGGAGTGTACCGGGGAGCCCGCTGAAAGAGGTGTGAGCAATTGTGATGGCAGTGTGCACCACAGAAGTAAGGATGCACAAAACCTTGATCCTTTTAGACCTTTCTCGCCTCCCTCCTCCCCCCCCCCCGCAGAGGATGATCTGTGTCAGAGAGCCGCTCTCTCCGCTTTCTGCTTTTTTTTTTCTTTCCCGACACGGGCACGCATTTTCAGATTTTTTTCGAACTGTGCATGCGCAGTTCAGAGCTCCGATCGTTCCGGCAGCGGTAAGCCCCACCTACAGCGTGGATCAGAGTGGAGCCAGCTGAAAGCGTATGGGCGCGTCTGAACGCCGATTCCAAAGTCGGATCTGTACTACGCCCAGATTCGGCACTTAGAATCAAAATGGTAAAATCGGGCCCAGAGAGTATAAATAAATGGGTCTTTTTTGAAGTGACAGGCAGTGACTAGTGGGATCCGCAGGGATTGGTGCTTGGGCTCCAGCTATTCACAATGTGCATCAATGATTTGGATGAGGGAACCAAAAGTAATTTTTTAAGTTTGCTGATGTCACAAAGTTGGTGGGAATGAGAGTGGTGAGGAGGATGTTGAGAAGCTTCAAGAATTAGACAAATGGGCAAATACATGGCAAATAACATGGATAAATATGAAGTTATACACTCCGGATGGAGGAACTGAATTATTTAAATGGTGATAGATTGGGAAATATCACATACAAATGGACCTGGGTGCTGTATTACACCATGATACGCAGATACAGCAAGCAGATAGGAAGGCAAATGGTATGTTGGCCTTCATTGCAAAAGGACTTCAGTACAGGGGAATGATGTCTTACTGCAACTGAACAAAGGCCTTGGTGAGACCACGCCTGGAGTATTGGGTGCAGTTTTGATCTCCTTATCCAAGAAAGGATACTTGCCATTGAGGGAGTGCAGCGAAAGTTCACCAGACTGATTCCTGGGATGGCAGGGATGTTGTTTAGGGAGAGATTGGATCAACTGGGCCTGTGTATACACTGGAATTTAGAAGAATGAGGGGATCTAATTGAAACATATAAAATTTTGACAGGTTGGGCAGACTGGATGGATGCTGGTGGTGGGAGGCAGGGGGGTGCAATCTAGAACAAGGGACCACAGTCTCAAGATATTGAGTAGACCATTTAGGACTAAGAGGAGGAGACGCATCTTCACTCAGAGGGTAGTGAACCTGTGGAATACTCTTCCACAGAGCGCTGTGGAGGTCGAGACACTGAATATATTTAAGAAGGAAATAGATAGATTTCTGGGTGTTAAGGGCTATGGGGAGAATGCAGGAGTATGATGTTGAGACAGTGGATCAGCCATGATCATATTGAATGGCAGAATAGGTTCGAACAGCCAAATAGCCCACTCCTATTTCTGTTTTCTATGTTTGTATGCAAGCTTGGACAAATAAGTGGCATGAAACATCTGCAGCGGACAAGTGACAGGCAATGACCATGTCCAAAAAGTGTCTAAACATCTTTCCTTGACATTAAACACTATTTTTTTATTCATTCGTGGGACATGGGAGTTGCTGGCTGGCCATCCTTAGTTGTCCTTGAACTGAGTGGCTTGCTAGGCCATTTCAGAGGAAGTTGAGAGTCAACCACATTGCTGTGGCACTGGAGTTACATATAGGCCAGTATAAGGGCGGCAGATTTCCTTCCCTAAAAGGACATTAGTGAACCAGATGGGTTTTCCAACAATCGACAATGGTTTCATGGTCATCAGTAGATTCTTAATTCCAGATTTTTAAAAATTGAATTCAAATTCCACCAATCTGCCATGGTGGGATTCAAACCCGGGTCCTTAGAATGTTAGCGGAGTTTCTGGATTAATAGTCTAACGACAACACCACTAGGCCACCGCCTCCCCTCATCAAAACCACACCATCATCAAAATCCCAATGTTATCAACTGATCAAAACTTAACTGGAATAGCCACATAAATTCTGTGGCTATAAGCAGCTGGGGTTGTGTTCTGCAGCAGACCTACAGACTTCCCAAATCTTTGCCAACATTCACAAGACACAAGGCAGGAGGAGTGTGTTGGAATCCTCTCCACTTGCCTGGACAAGTGTGCTCCACCATGACGACAATGTGTGCCATCTACAGGAGGCACAACAACTCAGCCAGGCCTCTTTGACAGAATCCCTAAACCAGTGATCGCTGCCACCTAAAAGGACAAGTGTAGAAGGCACATCGGAACATCACTGTTGCCACATTCTTTGCTAAGTTTCACAACTTCCTGAGTTGGAAATATATCACCATTTTTCATTGTTGCTGGGTTAGAGTGTTTGTGGGAGTACCTTCACCACATGGATTGCAGCAGTCAAGAGGACAACTCCACCACCTTCTCAAAGGACAATAAATGACATAAATATCCACATCTCATGAACGAATAAAAGAAAAATCGGGGCCCATACCTCTGTAATTAATTTCTCACGTTTCTTTTTCAAGATCATCATACGCATACTCAAGCGCGTTAAGTAATCCTCAGTAGTTGCTTTGATATGCATAATATCTTTCGATATTTCTTCTCGTTTTTGCTGGATAGACTCTCTGTAAAAAAAAAGAGATCAATATAAGCGAAAGTTCAATGAAGGAGCTAGATTGTTACATTTTCCTTAAATTAAATAATGCAATCTACTGTTTGGAATTCTTTCTCAAAATCTGAGTTTTTTATTTTTAAAGGTGCGTCCAAGGCAAGTATGTTGTGCAGCAGAGTCCTGGGTACAAGGCTGGGACATTTTAACTCCTGGAGTTCATGTAAATAGTTCAGATGCAATTCACCTGAATGGCTGACTTAAAACTGGCAAGAGGTCATGTTCAACTGGTGGAAGCTGGGATGGGTGTAGGGAAAGAGGTCTAACATATCATTTTTGGGTCAGAAGGAATACTTTCACTCCTGCTTGGAAAATTGAAACTTTTCAAAAATTAAAATAAAACATGCACTTGGGTCACTTCTAGCACATACTGTCTGCACATCTCTTACGATTCAGTTAACATTGGGATCCAAATTTCCCCAAAGGATTATGCGGTTCCAAATATCTAAAATGCACGTCCTCTGTGCTTCCAAAACCAGCTGGTAAAACGTTGGGGTGTTAACAGTGCAGGAATGAAGTGACTTCCTTGAGGCCACTATTTAATTTTGCCCCAGCTGCATCATTTCTGTATACCTTTCATTCGTCTAAACTCCAACTGCTCAACTTTTCCTCACAAGGCAACCTGTTCTGCTCAGGAATCAATCAAGTGAACCTTCTTTGAACTGCCTCCAATACAAGAATATCCATCCTTAAATAAGAATAAAACTCTAGGCAGTATAATGGGTGTAGTTTCACCAATGCGCTGTACCATTTTCGCAAGACATCCCTATTTTTATATCCCATTCTCCTTGTAATAAAGGCCAACATTTCATTTGCTTTCCTAACAACTTGCTGTACCATTTGTTTCATGTACAAAGACATCCAGATCTCCCTGTAACGCAACATTCTGTAGTCTCTCTCCATTTGAATAATATACTTTTTCTACTCTTCTTACCTAAATGGATAAGCTCCGATTTTCCTCGCATTATAATCTGCCAAATTTTTGCCCAGTCAGTTAACCTATCTATCTATACTTCTTTGCAGACTCAGCGAACTGGATTTTCAATCAGGGTGACTACTACTGGGTCCTGACAGTGAACAGCATGCTTTAGGCATGTCACAGAGACTTTCATATTTTCAGCCAATTAACAGCCAGGATTGGATTTATTGTCCAATCAGGGATGAAAGTAGGCTCCCAATGCTGGAGTGCCAATGGGAGGATCTCCAGCACAGAGAGATTGGCAACCCCAATAGTGGAGCTGGCAGCTGCTGAAGTGAATGTCTGGACAGCAAGGAACAGGTGTACCTACACCTTTGGCACCCACCAGTTATAGTTTGTGAATGCGAAAAAGACACATTAATTCTGACTGTTTTCTGTTGGTTGGCCAATTTTCTATCCATGCTAATATATTACCTAGAATGCATTTTAACTTGTCGCAGACCTCCTCATCACTGACCATATTCCCTAATCTGATGTAATTGCCAAATATTGAAATTGTCTTGTCACTTATGCTTAATTGTAAGTAAATAAGGTACCATTGTGAATACTTAGCTGCACCAAAACCAGACTTGCTTCTCTGTGGGGAAGTCTTTGAGGTCTCTTGCTCAGGGTAAGCATGGAACTAAATATAGTGGGTATGACTGCTGCAGAGTGCAACATGATCGATGCAGAAAACTTGAATATTATTGCAGTGTGTGTGATGGTCATTTTGAAACATTTGTAATGTTCTGTCAGATATCTTATGAATCAAATATATCTCTGGGGGGAAAAAATGAATGCTGCACCATTCTGGCTGACAGTATAGCTGACATACCATCCTCAGGGCCTCATGACAGATGGCTGGAATATTAAACCAAGTTTTGCAGACATGTGAATCGGAGTTTTATAACATATATTGAAACTCAATTGCAATTTTAAAACTTAACTAAATTCATCTTCTGAACCAACACTGTTCTTCTTCCTATTCTCCTGCTGCCATCATAGGCTTGGATTTCCCTTGGACAAACCCACAGTTGTGCCTCTCTCAATATTTATTCTCCAAGGGATCCACTAAGGCACTTGTCACCTCATCCTTTTAACACAGATAAACTCATCCTTTTTACTTGCTGATTTTCCAGTCCAATAATATTTTTGAACTGGGGCTAATTTTACCTAGTTTCCTCTCTTTCATGTCACCAACCGAGCAGTGTATTCTGCAGATCAGCAATCAAAATCCTCATTTGTTTTTCCTCCAGAATGTCTACTCAGTCCTTAACCTTACAATGGGTGATCCGCATTGATATCCTAGCTTTGACTGCAGTTTTGCTCACAAATGGCAACACCCACCTTGCCTCTTACTGAAACCTCATCATCGGAATATACTTTCTAATATCTAATTGCTGGAAACCTTCCCAGGTGGTCCCAAGCTGCAACCTTCCACTGCAGGCTTTCATGCCGAGCTTTCAGTCTGGCTGGCTGCTTGGTGGGAAGTGGATTTAAAAAGTGTTATAAAAAGAAAAACAACAAGGCCAATGTATTCTGGTATCTCTGGCTGCTGACAAATGCCCTCGCTCGCTCTGCACTTACCTGTAAGTTGTGGGGCATATTTCTGTGTTAAACTTGCTCTTCATAACATTGTAAACCTTTTTCACTGTCAGGTATATCCAGAAGTGATGCTGGGTTTTTCTTTAATATTCTGTGAAATATCTTTAGTTTATAATGATGATTATTCAAAAAACAACCTTACAGTCGGCTAGACTATTCAAACAAACCAGGTGTGTTTGGCTGTCTATGAGGGAATTAGTTGTTAATTCCAAGTATTTGATGTTTACATGAAATTATTTTTTGTATATTTATTTATACTTACAAATTGCCTTGAGATTGACGTGCAGGGAGTAGGATGCCACAGTGTTTCCAAATCTTACCTTAATTGGTTTTCTTTTTCAAGCTTGTGTTTATATTTCTCCAGTTCCCCAGTCAGAAAGTCCATAGCATCCCTAAACCAAAATAAATTCTTAATACCGTAAACATTAAAACGTATTCACTGAAATTACTACAAAAATTTGTTTTGTGGTAATAGTACTTCCAATACAAACTAAAATGGTTAATGATTCAAGAGCTACATCAAGTTTAGACTATTTAAAAATACATTGGCAGGCCAATAGAATCAATAAGGGTAATTGGGTGTGTTATGACGACCACAAAGACCATGGGGGATCATCAATAGATCGCCCGGTGGGCTTTGTGATGTGCTGTCTAATTGAGTGAGCAGAGGCTCATCCAATGGGAAGCAGCTAGTGGGGGTTTTTAAGCCTGTAACTTTACCCAGAGCGGCATTGTAGGTCCAGAGATGAAGATTACCTGACTGTAAACTGCGGGAGTGGCCCCTTTCTTTGGTTCACAATAATGGGTGTTGGTGGCGGGAGACTGCTGTTTGGCTGAATGACAACATTGGCGACGAGGAAAACAAATTCTCTTTTTACTTCCATCTTTCCCTCCAGACAACCTTTGAATGTCAAGAATTTCTCCAGCATAAAAAGCGATCAAGCTTCTTTTCGAAGTTGAACCCTTTAATACATGTTGGGAAATCTGGGCCCGATATACTGAGTGCAAACATTACTCCTTCCATGCTAACACCACTGAAGGAGACGGAAAACAAAAAGTGATACTGTTAACAGCACGCGGGGCCCCAACTTTCAATGTGATAAGAAGTCTTACCTATCCAAGTGCCCCTCTTTCAAAAACTTTTAATGAACTGGTAGAACTGGTTAAAAAAAACGATGTCCCGAAGCCCCTGGTAATTCTCCAGTATCGCTTCAACGTGGCCGCAAGAACCCCTGGGGAACCTGTCATTGAGTTCTTGGCTAGGTTGCGGAAACTAGCTGAACACTGCGAATTTGGACAGTCTCTCAATGAAATATTGTGGGACAGATTAGTATGTGGCATAAATGACCCAACCATCCAACATAAACTTGGCAGAATCCAATTTGGATTTAAAAAAAAGCTATCAGATTGCCTTGTCACTCGAGAATGCAGGGAAAGGGGCTTAGGAGCTACAAGGAGCATCAGGGAGCAATGTTTTCCAACTAGAGAAAAGAACCTGGTGTAATCAGTCCTCAATGGAGAGTGCTTGTGTAAAAATCAAGGTTAAAGGGCTCCTTCATTCTCGGAACTCTAATGTCACCACCAGGCAGTCAAGGAGTGGCAATGCCGACTCCAAGAGGATTAAAGAACATACTCCAGAGAGGTGTAGTTGCCAGTTGATGAATTGCTGCAAGCATTTTCAAAGAACACAGCCATGGTGATGTTTCAGAAACAGGCAAAATGTGTGCTGCCTAGGAAGAAAGCCGTGACTGGTACCTGAGCATATTGTGCAGGTATCTCCTCTTCCAGAGACAGGAACACTACAACTGAACTTTATTATAAGAACAAAAGTTGCCCCATTAATTATGAAATTACTAGTAAATGGCCATCCCTTGAAAATGGAGGTGTTCACGGAAGCTGCAGTCTCCGTTATTGGAGAACCAACCTAGAAGCACCTCCAATCGGGCATCTAACTCCTGAGGTTGGAAGATACGAAGGCCAGGCTAGCCAGCTACATGGGGGAACCTATACAAATGAAAGGCACCACAGTGGTCCCAGGGATTTATAGACCGCATTCAGCTTGTTTCCCACTCATTGTTATATGGGGGGATGGACCAAGCCATATGAAGAGAGATTGGCTCCAGCAGATTCAGCTCAACTGGTTGGAGATCTTCAGATTAGGCATGAGGGGACTGTACAAAGTTATCAGTAGGTACCCTGGAGCTTTTCAGGAGGGCCTGGGAAAATAGAAGGAGCCAAGGCCAAGATCTGTGTTGACGCCAATGTTACACTTAGGTACTTCAGTCCCTTATCCCATGCTGGAGAAGGTGGAAACTGAACTAAGGCACTTTGAAAGCTTGGGAATAATAAACCCTGTGTAATTTACAGAATGGGTTGCACCCATTGTCCCGACTCTTAAGCCTGACAAATCAATTCGTCTTTGAGGGGACTATAAACTGATGGTCAATCGGGTCTCCAAACTTGATGTGTACCCTATGCCACGGATCAAAGATCTGTATGCCAAATTAACAGGTGGTAAGTCATTCTCCAAGTTGGACATGAGCCATGCCTATCTCCAACTTGAATTGGATGAGTCCTCGGAAATACGTGACAATCAACACACATAAGATTTCCTATGAGAAGACCCGTTTGCCTTTCAGAGTCTCATCAGCGATGCCATCTTCCAAAGAATTAAGGAAAACATCCTTTAAGAGCTACCCAAGGTAGCAGTATACTTAGATGACATTTTGGTCCAGGGTCTTTAGAACAGGAACATCTGGCCAACTTAGAATTCTTGCAGCGATTTCCCAGAACGGGAGTTTGCTTGAAGAAGGAGAAATGCATTTTCCAGGCAGCCAAAGTAATTTATTTAGGCTACCTAGTAGATGGCAAGGGGTTACATCCAGGAGACGATAAAGTAAAGGCCACCATGGTGGCACTGACCCCAAGGAACGCATAGAGTCAAAATCTTTCCTGGGGTTAGTAATTTATTATGAAAAATTTATCCCAAACTTGGCTTCCATGCTGGCCCCCTTGCACGCTCTACTATGAAAGTACAACAGGTAGTCTTGGGAAGCTCGGCAGGCAGAGGCATTTTCTAAGGTTAAACCCCAATTACTGTCATCTGACTTACTGATCAATTTCGAACCTAAGAAATAACTTATTTTAACCTGTGATGCTTCCCTGTACAGGGTTGGTGCAGTGCTGTCACATCACTGGAAAGACGGGAGCGAGAAACCCATTTTGTATAACTCCAGAATCCTTTCGGATGCAGAGCGAAGGTATTCTCAAATTGAGAAGGGAGGGTTGGCGGTCTTATTTGATGTGAAGAAGTTCCATCTATACATCTACGGTTGATGATTTTTCATAGCTACAGACCATAAACCCTCACTGGACATCTTCAAAGAGGACAAAGCAATTCCGCCCATCGCCTCCACATGGATAAAGCGCTGGGCCTTGTTATTGGTGGCATACGAATATTTCTAGAAAACCACCCTGGGACCCGGATAGCTAATGCAGTCGCACTGAATCACCACCCATTGCCCACAAACCTGGTTTCTTTACCGGCAGCAGAAGAGGTTGTGATGACCTTGAACCTTTTGAAGACCTTGCCAGCGGCAGTCAGCAAGGCAGATTAAAGCCTAGACTGCAAAAGACCAAACCTTATCCAAAATGATGGATTCCAAAGACGACCCTCCGAAGAAAGGAAACCCTACCACATTAAGAAATCTGAACTCAGTGTTGAGGACAGGATTATTCTTTGAGGGTCCCGAGTAATTGTTCCGCTCCCAGGATGACGTCCAATATTAACGTTACTACATAATGGTCATCCGGGAAAAATGAAGATGTTGGCCAGAGTTACGTCTGGTAGCCCAATCTTAATTCTGACATCACAGTCTTGGTAAAGCAATGTGACCATGATGGCCAGCTCTAGATCAATCAGTCCCAAATCCATTCTGTACAGTGGGGGTCATTGCTTGCATCTACTCCAACAACCCCCCACCCCTCCCGAAACCCTCACTGGTTCCAGTACCTCCTCTTGCAGGTGCTGGCAACACAACACAATCTGTGGTGCCATTCGTCACCTGATTAGGTTGCCTGCCATTGGCATCGTGCACATGGCTGGCAGGGAGAGTATACAAGTTGGTATGTGGTCATTGCGCTCCCTTGAGTCATTGCCTTGAGTGCAACTACAGCATTCCCTTCCAGGCATGTGTTGCAGGTCAGGGACATGGGGCAGGGAATGACTCCTAATTATCACAAGATGGGTTCCCATTCACTACAGAGTACATGCAGTTTGAGTGTCTATGTTAACTTGAGCACCCCTGTTTGAACTGATTAGCTGTCACTTCCCCCCCCCCCATCTCTCTAAAACCCCAGCACTCAGTCCAGTCCCTCACCTCCCCCCTACAGCCAGAACAAAGTTACAGCACAGTGGCTGCAGACAGCCTGAGCAGCACTCCGTTAAGGGCCCCACCCCACGCCACAGGGCCAGGACACAGAACCTGAACATCAACAGGAAGCTCCACACAGTGAGCAACAAAACTCCAGGCCCTGCCTCCAACCTCCCTAGCACTCCAGGGACTGCAGCTCCATCAAACTTACCTCCTTACTGCTGTTCAAGTCTGCCACGCCAACTCCTGACTTTTATATACCAAGTATAAACCACGCCAGAGTGACATCACTCTGATCAGAGGTGGGAGACGCGAACAAGGGTGGAGATTGCTGTCTCAGACCTATTAATCAGACGCTAAGGTATGTAAAAGCATGCAAATGACGGTTACGCTGAGTGTTGGCGTGGTTCCGTCACTGCCAAAAAATTTGGGTTGGGAGGCACAAACGGGGCGTGAACGCTCACACGAACCCTGCGAATCGGCCAATGTGAGAATCTCTTGGCCCAGCGCTAGAAATTTAGCGCAATGCAATGGGAGAATCGCCCCCCCATACCTTTTCCAAATAGTTGCAGTAAATGCAAAATCATTCAATAACATTTAACCCAATGGTTATTTAGTACATGTCAAATGATCTTACTTGTGCTTTTCCATAACAGACATTATCTTTTCTTCAAATTCTTGAATTTGCCTTCTCATCTGTGATACCTCTTCTTCAATGTTAGCAAGCAATTCTTTTACTGTACTTAACCTGGAATATTAAAAAAAACTGATTCATAATATCGATTTAGAATACAATACTGCTGTAATTTTGTGTTGAAACCTGTGACCTGACAATTCAATAGATATCTTTCTCTTGCACTACATTTTCAGGAAGTATAATTTATAACAGCTGGAAGGTAACAGTCACAGAAATCATCTTGGGAGAGGTAATAAAAAAGTTTCAGAAATTATTTAAAGAGGGAATCAAAATATGACAAAAGAACAGCGCTCACTGGCAATTAAATATAATTCTAAAACTAAAATGTTTTAATTTACACTGCAAGAAGATTGCAAACAGTTGCAGTACCACTGCATGCACAAGGAATGAAATTCTCAACAGAGGGGATGTGGGGCTGGCGGAAAAGGCAGCCCCTATGACCCTGACACTATAAGAGATGAAGTTATCCCTCTGATTGTCAGGACCTGCCTGGCCTCAGCAGTGAAAAGAAAGTTCTGATTTCCTTACTGCAATGACACCTCCCTCAGTCTCAGCAGCAGCCACCTCTCTCAGTGGCACTGCCAAAGGTGCAGTGTTGTCTGCCCCTCTAGGGACTGCAGTGTGGATAGCCAACCCACTACCTACCTATAATTGGACAGTGGCCAGACACATCAATGGCCACTTAACAGCCACATCTGGGAAGATTATCACTGTAGTCCCACTGCCTGGCTGTGTGGAGGCCTTCAAATAATCCAGTTATCAGACCTACCCCTTTTCAAGAAAACCTTAGGCTTAAGGTGGGATTTTCCAGCCCTGACAGAGGGACTCTTCTGTGGTAAACCACTGTTAAGCTTATTGCGTGTGTGTGTGTGTGACATGCCTGGGCATGCCCCTGCCGGCCCTGCCCGAGACTCCTCCCCCCCGGTCCAGGTATTAAGGTGACTGCTCCCAACCCCCCTGCCTCAGTCGCTGGACCAGTTCATCAGCATGGGTGTGCTCCAAGTCTTTTGCGAATAAAAGCCTATTTGTTCTTGCATACAAACTAGTCTTTGCTTGATTGATAGTACATCAATTTTATTCGCAAAAAGTTTTGGGATGGAGCAGATACTAAAACCCGATAGATTAGAATTGAATCCTCAAGCCGTAGGAGCCTCTAACAGCTTCGATCACTGGCTGCGATGTTTCGAAACTGTAGACCTCAACCGTCCACTATGCCACCAATCTTGGTGTCATCTGCAAACTTACTAACCATGCTTCCTAAATTCTCATCCAAATCTTAATATAAATGACAAATAACAGTGGACCCAGCACCGATCCCTGAGGCATACCACAGGTCACAGGCCTCCAGTTTGAAAAACAACCCTCTATAACCACCCTCTGGCTTCTGTCATCAAGCCAATTTTGAATCTATTTGGCTGCCTCACCCTGGATTCCGTGAAATTTAACCTTATGAAATAACCTCATTGGTACCTTGTCAAAGGCCTTGCTAAAGTCCACGTACACAACATCAACAACACTGTCCTCATCTACCTTCACTAACCCTTGATCTTCCACTCACAAAGCCATACTGATGTCCCTAATCAGTCCTTGCCTCTCTAAATGCCTGTAAATCCTGTCTTTCAGAATACCTTCTAACAACTTACCCACAGCAGGTGTTAGGTTCACCGGCCTGTAGTTCCCAGGCTTTTCCCTGCAGGCTTCTTAAACAAAGGCACAATATTTGCTACCCTCCAATCTTCAGGCACCTCAACTGTGGCTGTCGACGATTCAAATAGCTCTGCTAGGGGACCCGTAATTTCCTCCCTAGCCTCCCACAACGTCCTGGGATACACTTCATTAGGTACCAGGGATTCATCTACCTTGGTGTGCTTTAAAACTTCCTGTACCTCCTTCTCTGTAATATGTAACGTTCCTCAAGACATCACTATTTATTTCCCTCAGTTTCCTAACATCCATGCCTTTCTCAACAGTAAATGCTGATGAGAAATATTCATTTAGGATCTCACCCATCTCCTGTGGATCCGCACATAGATGACCTTGTTGATCCTTAAGAGGCTCTACTCTCTCTCCAGTTACTCTTTTGCCCTTTATGCATTTGTAGAAGTAGGGAACCCTGGATGACTCGGGGTATTGAGGCCCTGGTCAAGAAGAAGGAGGAGGCACATGACATGCATAGACAGCTGGGATCAAGTGGATCACTTGAAGAATCTAGAGGGCGTAGGAGTAGAGTTAAGAGAGAAATCTCTTTGGATTCTCCTTTGCCTTATCTGCCAAAACAATTTTGTGTCCCTTTTTGTCCTCCTGATTTCTCTCTTAACTCTACTCCGACACCCTCTATATTCTTCAATTGATCCACTTGATCCCAGCTGCCTATGCATGTCATGTGCCTCCTTCTTCTTCTTGACCAGGGCCTCAATACCCCGAGTCATCCACGGTTCCCTACTTCTACTAGCCTTGCCCTTCACTTTAAAAGGAATGTGCTTACCCTGAACCTTGGTTAACACATTTTTGAAAACCTCTCACTTACCTGCCAACATACTCTTCCAATCAACTTTTGAAAGTTCCTGTCTAATACCATCAAAATTGGCCTTGCCCCAATTTAGAATTTTAATTTTGGGCCAGACCGATCGTTCTCCATTGCTATCTAAGGCTAATGAAAGTCACTGGTCCCTCACTAACTAGTGATCCCTCACTAACACTTCTGTCACTTGCTCTTCCTTATTTCCCAAGAGGTGGTCAAGTTTGGCCCCCTCTCTAGTCGGGCCATCCACATACTGAATGAGAAATTCCTCCTGAATACATTCATCAAATTTCTCTCCATCCAAGCCTCTAATACTATGGCTGCCCCAGTCAATATTGGAAAAATTAAAGTCTCCTACTATTACCACCCTATTTTTCTTGGAGCTATCTGTAATCTCCTTACATATTTGCTCCTCAATTTCCCGCTGACTATTTGGGGGCCTGTAGTACAATCCTATCAAAGTGGTTTCCCCCTTCTGATTTCTCAGTTCTACCCATCTAGACTCAGGGGCGAACACTCAGAAATATCCCCTCTCAGTACTGCCGTGATGTTTTCGCTAATCAAAAGTGCAACTCCCCCTCCTCTCTTACCTCCTGTTCTATCTTTCCTATAGCATCTGTACCCTGGAACATTGAACTGCCAGTCCTGTCCCTCCCTCAGCCATGTCTCAGTAATAGCTATAATATCCCAGTCCCATGTACCCATCCATGCCCATTCTGTTGTCATGCAGGTGCTGCATTGAAAAACCTCAACTTAACAAATTCATTCTGCTCAGACTTCTTTTTCTTCCTTCATTTCCATAATCATGTAAATATACCCAACGGTATTCATGACAAAAACTTTTAATTTTCCACCTCCAGAATTACATGGGAGGGAATTTTAACAACCAAAAATGGTTGGGCTTCAGTCAAGTGGGAAATAAAAATGGTAAAAGCTTTAAGCAGGAACCAATCCACCCAAACTTGCAATTTTAATGGTGTGGGGATGAGGACAGACAGTCAATCCACTGTGCTGAGATGGTTTGGTCATTGAAATCTTTCAAGGAGACTGTGTGTCTTGATTTTAACAAGGTTTCTCTTTTTATCTCATGTTGGCAGGTTTTCCTGGCTTGGCGCTTTGCCCTCCTAACCTCTTTTTACTTGCTGTGTTTTTGCTCGAGAGCCAAGAACAGCAGGAATGTTTCCTCCAAAGCAAACACAGAAATCCTGTAAACCACACCATCCACCTCATTCCATGATCTTTGCTCATCATTGATACTTATGTGACCTTCCCTAATCTCTCCCTGCAATGCGTTAGCTTCCACCTCCTGTGAGCATTAACTCCACCCCAAACCATGCTCTTCCCACTACCCATCCTATGCCAATACAATCTTCACATCCCCACCATCACCACGTTTCTTGGCGGCAGAATTATGCTGCAGTCTTCCATACCTGACAAGTAGCCACGCCTATCAAATTTTAGATTGGGAAAGCAGAGGGGAAAAAGTTACATATACTCTGCAGTTAAAATGCTGCAATGTCCAAGGAATCCCACACTTTGAGAAATATAACTTTATTTTTTCATCCATGTCATCAATGTAATGATGAGGAACACCACTTGTTATATCCTACCAACTGGAGAACCCTACACTCTATGTCGTAGAAGTGGAAAAAGAAGAGAAGGCTGAAGTGAGGAAAGAGGGAGAAAATAATTTTATTCAGGCATATGTGGAGAAAGACTGAAATGTGAAGGAGTCAGCTTGTATGTTTTACTTTGAGACTTGACATTTTTCCTAACCAGGTTGTTGTTTCTTTGTCTCAGATGACCTGGCAACTAGTGTATAAGACAAATTTGATTGAGTTTTTTGAAGGGGTAACCAAGAAGGTAGATGAGGGCAGTGCAGTTGATGTTGTCTACATGGATTTTAGCAAGGCCTTTGACAGGGTACTGCATGATAGGTTGTTGCATAAAGTTAAATCTCATGGGATCCAGGGTGAGGTATCTAAATGGATACAAAATTGGCTTCTTGACAGAAGCCAGAGGGTGGTTCTAGAGGGTTGTTTTTCAAACTGGAGGCTTGTGACCAGCGGTGTGCCTCAGGGATCAGTGCTGGATCCACTGTTATTTGTCATTTATATTAATGATTTGGATGAGAATATAGGAGGCATGGTTAGTAAGTTTGCAGATGATACCAAGATTGGTGGCATAGTGGACAGTGAAGAAAGTTATCTCCGATTGCAACAGAATCTTGATCAATTGAGCCAGTGGGCTGACGAATGGCAGATGGAGTTTAATTTAGACAAATGCGAGGTGATGCATTTTGGTAGATTGAACCAGGGCAGGACTTACTCAGTTACTGGTAGGGTATTGGGGAGAGTTACAGAACGAAGAGATCTAGGGGTACATGTTCATAGCTCCTTGAAAGTGGAGTCGCATGTGGACTGAGTGGTGAAGAAGGCATTCAGCATGCTTAGTTTCATTGGTCAGAACATTGAATACAGGAGTTGGGATGTCTTGCTGAAGTTGTACAAGACATTGGTAAGGCCATACTTGGAATACTGTGTACAGTTCTGGTCACCCTATTATAGAAAGGATATTATCAAACTAGAAAGAGTGCAGAAAAGATTTACTAGGATGCTACCGGGACTTGATGGTTTGAGTTATAAAGAGAGGCTGGATAGACTGGGACTTTTTTCTCTGGAGCGTAGAAGGCTGAGGGGTGATCTTAGAGAGGTCTATAAAATAATGAGGGGCACAGATCAGCTTGATAGTCAATATCTTTTCCCAAAGGTAGGGGAGTCTAAAACTAGACAGCATAGACTTAAGGTGAGAGGGGAGAGGTACAAAAGCGTCCAGAGGGGCAATTTTTTCACACAGAGGGTGGTGAGTGTCTGGAACAAGCTGCCAGAGGTAGTAATAGAGGCGGGTTTAATTTTGTCTTTCAAAAAGCATTTAGACAGTTACATGGGTAAGATGGGTATAGAGGGATATGGGCCAAATGTGGGCAACTGGGATTAGCTTAGGGGTTTTAAAAAAAAAGGTGGCATGGACAAGTTGGGCCGAAGGGCCTGTTTCCATGCTGTAAACCTCTATGACTCTATGAAATGCAAGCAAGAAGGAATAAGTAGGCCATATGGCTCCCAAGCTAGTTCTGCCATTTAGTAAGATCGTGGCTGACTTGCAAACTCTTTGCCACCTGATCGTATTATCTCTTGATACCCTTTGAGTCCAGAAAAATACTGATCTCAGTTTCTAATATACTCAATGACTGAACAGTCACAGCCTCCCATGACAGAAGAGTCCTAAGATTCACAAGCCTCTGGGAAATTTCTCCTTATCTCAATCTGAAATGGCCAACCCCTTATTTCTAAAACTATGCTATTTGTGAGACTAGTTCTCGACTTTCAGTATCTACTCAGTCAAGCCCTCTGACAACATTTGACTGTATCCTCCAATGAGATTATCTATCATTTTTCTAAACTCCGGAAAATATTAGATCCATTCTACTCAATCACTCCTCTGATCATAGGCTTCAATCTAGTGAACATTTGTTGCTTCCAACGGTCACTATTGTAATGTCAGAAATGCAGCAGCCAATTTCTACACAGCAAGCTCTCTCAAACAGCAAAGTGATAATAACTGGATAATCAGAATTTGTGATGTTCACTAAGGGATAAATATCAACCATGATATCGGGGATAATTCCACTGCTCTTCTTCAAAATAGTGCATTGGGATCTTTTACATCCACCCAAACATCCCATCCAAAAGAAAGCATTCTGACACTCCCTTAGCAATGCCCCAAAATGTCAGCTTTGATTTTTTGGTCAGCTTTGATTTTTAACGGTGGCATGGTGGCACAATGGTTAGCACTGCTATCTCACAGCACCAGGGACCTGGATTCAATTCCCTGGTTGGGTAACTGTCTGCGTGGAGTTTGCATGTTTTCCTCCTGTTTGTGTGGGTTTCTTCCGGGTGCTCCGGTTTCCTCCCACACTCCAAAGATGTGCGGGTTAGGTTGACTGGCCATGCTAACTTGCCCCTTACTGTCAGGGGGATTAGCAGGGTAAATATGAGGGGTTACAGAGATAGGGCCTGGGTGGGACTGTGGTCAGTGCAGACTCAATGGGCCGAATGGCCTCCTTCTGTACTGTAGGGATTCTATGATTTAACTCTGGAATGGGACTTGAATCCAGAACCTTGTGATTCTGAGTACAACCAATTGAACCACAGCTGACACTTGTTGTTTCTTGTAGCACTAGTTATTAATAAATTTTAAGTTTGTAGCATGAATTATAACGCTAGATAAGCTCACCGTTTGTCTAGACTATTAAAATTTTGTTTCACTTCCAATTCATATTCTTTTGCTTTCATTAATGCTTCATGGCGAGATTCACTTTTTCTTAAAAGTCCTTGATTTAACTCTTTGACATCTGTTGTGTCTTTCTCTCCCTGTAGAGAACAGCATGCTATTAGGAAGTCTAATAACAAAGGAATATCATCAGGTTAAAAGAAACAAACAGTGACAAAATTACACATAGTTTTAAAATAAGATTTTGTTGCTTAAATATCCTGATACTGCATTCTGAAATCAGCCATACTCTTCATTATCATTAAATGTCCTCCTAAAAGATTGATTTGCATTGTCAAAAATGACTTAATTTTCTTTTTCAATGATAATAAAATTGCTTCATGCTTGCTTATGCTTCAGGCAAATGGTAAAAATGTGGTGTAGATGTCTTTTGCAAAAATGTTAAATTTGAACTTACCACTTATCCTGGCGTAGATACACTTTACTCACATTGCAAAATTAATATTCTGCAATTCATGGCAAAGTGAATGTATCAAATGAGTGACAGACACATATAAATAAGGGAAGTCTCAAGCTGAGTCCCAAATTAACTCAGAGCTCAAGAAATGCCCCATGTGAAGTGGCCATGTTGGGGCTGGGAGCACTCCACTACCCAGTTACCTGTACTGGAGTTTCATGTGTGCTCATTGTCAAATGGTCCATTAGCACTCCCATGGGCAAGTATTAGGCAAATAGAAAAAGTATTTGTGGTGAGTCAGTAGCTATTGAACTGTAATCGAACAAAGAACCATTTGAACTATAATCTAACAAAGAACCAATGTATTCAGGAGAGGAAGGCAGATATTTAGAGAGAAAAATAGATAAATAATATGTAAACTGATCTTTTTAGAGAATTGAATAAAGCAAGAAGAGTTGATGAACTATTTGTAAAAACAAAGTTTAAACAAAAAATTGCTGGAATTCTTGCTGTACATGGAATTAGAGTTTTAGCAGCTACTAAACTTCATTTAAAAAAATATTTATTATGCAGTGTCCGAGTGTGCTAGTTTGCAGTACTTTAGTGCATTAATACACAATGCAAGACACGGCTTCTTGATTGATTTGTGAAATGATAAATTCCAAGCTAGAAATTGTACTTCAGGCTCCAAAGAGGCAGGGATCAGGTCCCCTGGCTAATTTCAGAGCTACCGAGGAATCCGCCTCAGAGAAGGTGTCAGGGTAAGATGCAAAATTTGGCTGGCCAAAGCTCTTTTAAAACTATTTCCACTGAAGACTTTCTAATTCTGCTTTATCCCCAGTGGCAATCGGCATCCCCTTCAAATAATACTGGGCCATACCTCCACAGGAATCAGGTGGAGCAGAGCACAGGAGGATCAAAAACTACTTGCCTGTATGTATTTCATTAAGGTAGGACCTGTGGAATTTTAAGCCTATCATCTTAGTCTGCCAGTTCTGCGTGGCATCAGTTTGGAAGTGGCAATCTTAAGGAGATTCTATCCCACTTATTGTGGAATTTTCATACATCGAGAAAACAAGTGAAGGATCTCCCTAATCTGTGCAGAGAGCATAACATTTCCAGTCAACAAATGGGCAGCATAATTTCGGAGATCCTGAAAGCAAAACTGTGCAACTGTAATTGATTCAGCAAAAATTATATTTTTGAATATGGGTCAGAGCAGAAAGAAGTAATTTTTGTGGATCCTGTGAATTAAGACCTGAGAAGGAAAGAAAATCAACCCACTTGATCACCTACTGTTCCATCCTATATCGTTTCATGTTTTCTAAAGTACACAGTGTTAAGTCCCATCTGGTTTTTCTGCTCTGAAGAAAAAATGGTCATGGTAATCCAGATTATTCAAAGGTCAGTACAATTCAGACCCCTTTGATGAAGTCTTCAAAGGAAATCTTTATTTGATGTAAAGTGCATAAACAGCTGAAAAGAAAAGATCTATCGCCAGAAGCAATTTTACCTAGGAAAAAACCTGAATATGTTTTTTTCCCCCCCATTTGTTCCTGGGATGTGAGCATCAGTAGAAAGGCCAGGATTTATTGTCAAATCCTAACTGTGCTTGAAAAGGTGTTAATGAGTCAATTTCTTAAACGGCTGCAGTCTGTGCAGGGTTGGTACACCCATGGTGCTGTTGGATAGGGAGATCCAGGATTTTGAGCAGAGACAGTGAAGGAAGGATGATACACTTCCAAGTTAGTGGCTTTGAGAGGAACACATGAGGTAAGGGAGGTTCCTGTGCATCTGCTGCCAATTTTCTTCCAAGTGGTCGAAAGCAGGGATTGGACGCTACTGTCAATGGAATCTTGACATGTTGTCACAGTGCATTTTATAGATGGTACACATTGCTGCTGGTGGTGGACAGACTGAATGTTTAAGGTGATGGATGAGGGTGTTAGTCGAGCTGGCTGTTTTACCAGGGTGGCGTCGAGCTGTTGAGTGTTGTTGAAGCAGTGTTCACCCAGGCAAATGGAGATTATTCCATCACACTCCAAACTTGTGCCTTGTAGATACTGGACAAGCTGTATGGAGTTAGAAGGCAAGTTACTCATTGTAGAATTTCCAGCCTCTGACGGCTCTTGTAATGATGTAGAGTTGCCGGCGTTGGACTGGGGTAAGCACAGTAAGAAGTCTCACAACACCAGGTTAAAGTCCAACAGGTTTATTTGGTAGCACAAGCCACAAGCTTTCAGAGCACTGCTCCTTCATCACGTGAGTAGAAGTCGTGTTCACAACAGGGCATATAAAGACACAAACGCAATTTACAAAATAATGGTTGGAATGTGAGTCTTTACAAGTAATCAAGTCTTAAAGGTACAGACAATGTGAGTGGAGTGAGGGTTAAGCACAGGTTAAAGAGATGTGTATTGTCTCCAGCCAGGACAGTTAGTGAGATTTTGCAAGCCCAGGCAAGTCGTGGGGGTTACAGATAGTGTGACATGAACCCAAGATCCTGGTTGAGGCCGTCGTCATGTATGCGGAACCTGGCTATCAGTTTCTGCTCAGTGATTATGCATTGTCGTGTGTCGTGAAGGCCGCCTTGGAGAACGCATCCCTGAAGATCAGAGGCTGAATGCCCGTGACTGCTGAAGTGTTCCCCAACAGGAAGATTATTACTGCCTGGTGATTGTCGAGCAGTGTTCGTTCATCCGTTGTCATAGCGTCTACATGGTCACCCCAACGTACCATGCCTCAAGACATCCTTTCCTGCAGCGTATCAGGTAGACAACATTGGCCGAGTTGCAAGAGTATGTACTGTGTACCTGGTGGATGGTGTTCTCACTTGAGATGATGGCATCCATGATGATGATCCGGCATGTCTTGCAGAGGTTGCTGTGGCAGGGTTGTGTGGTGTCGTGGTCACTGTTCTCCTGAAGGCTGGGTAGTTTGCTGTGGACAATGGTCTGTTTGAGGTTATGCGGTTGTTTGAAGGCAAAAAGTGGGGGTTTGGGGATGGCCTTAGCGAGATGTTCGTCTTCATCGATGACATATTGAAGGCTCCGGAGAAGATGTCGTAGCTTCTCCGCTCCGGGGAAGTACTGGACGACGAAGGGTCCCGTGTTTGTCTTCTGAGGAGGTCGGTGCGGTTTTTCGCTGTGGCGCGTCGAAACTGTCGATCGATGAGTCGAGCACCATATCCTGTTCTTATGATATGTACAGAGGCAGCAACAATAATCTTGCCCTCAACAAAGGAGATTGTCATCGACTTCAGGAAGCGTAAAGCAGAACATGCCCCTCTCTACATCAATAGGGACGATGTAGGGTCGAGAGCTTCAGGTTTTTAGGTGTCCAGATCACCAACAACCTGGCCTGGTCCCCCCCATGCCAACACTATAGTTAAGAGAGCCCACCAACGCCTCTACTTTCTCAGAAGACTAAGGAAAGTTGGCATGTCAGCTACGGCTCCCACCAACTTTTACAGATGCACCATAGAAAGCATTCTTTCTGGTTGTATCACAGCTTAGTATGGCTCCTGCTCTGCCCAATACCGCAAGGAACTACAAAAAGCTGTTTATAAAAACCGTGGTTAGAACAAGCAGCAGCTTAAAAGAGGCAGCACTTCAGATGAAAAATAATGCCTGTTTAAAAAAACTGCAGTTAGAAACCACAACAGCTCAAAAGAGGATGCACTTAAGCTTAATGTACTATGAACTGATCGTGTCAAAAATGAACTGTTTGATCGCCCTGGAGATATCGGTCAGAAAAGTTTTTATCAGCTAATGGAACATCAGCTATTATAGATTGGGAAACATTACTTAAAGGGATAAATAGGCAATGGCAAAGATTCAATGAGCGCATGGATGAACTGCAACAATTGTTTATTCTTGTCTAGTGCAAAAGTATAACTGGAAAGGTGGCAAAACCATGGCTTACAAGGGAAATTCTTGATATATTAGATCCAAGGGAGGGGCATACAAATTGGCCAAGAAAAACATCAGATTTGAGGATTGGGAACAGTTTAGAATTCAGCAAAGGTCCGAGGGACAGATTAAGAAGGGGAAAATCATGCACAAGAGTAAGCTAGTGGGGAACATTAAAACTGACTTAAGTTTCTATAGATATGTGCAGAGAAAAAGATTGGCGAAGACAAATATATCTAATCTATCAAGAATTTCCCTTACAGTCAGAAACAGGGGAATTTATAATATGGAACAAATAAATGGCTGACCAATTGAATACATACTTTGGTTCTGGCTTCACAAAGGAGGACACAAATAATGTACTAGAAATGTTGGGGAACACAGGGTTTAGTGAGAGGGAGGAACTGAAGGAAATCAGTATTAATAGAGAAATGGTGTTGGGGAAACTGATGGGATTGAAGGCCGATAAGTCCTTAGGGCCTGATAGTCTACATCCCAGAGTACTTCAGGAAGGAGCCCGAGAAATAGTGGATGCATTGGTGGTCATCTTCCAAAATTGGACTCTGGAACAGTTCCTACAGATTGGAGGGTAGCTAACATAACCCCACTATTTAAAAGGGAGGTAAAGACACAACAGGGAATTATGGACCAGTAAAACCTGACGTCAGCAGTGGGGAAAACTTTAGAATCCATTATCAAAGATTTTATAGCAAAACACTTGGAAAAACAGTGGCAGGACTGGAGAGAGTCAGCATGGATTTATGAAAGGGAAATCTACTGGAATTCTTCAATGATGTAAATCGTCGAGTTGATGAGGAGAGCCAGTGGATGTGGTTTATTTGGACTTTCGACAAAGTTCCACATAAGAGATTCGCGTGTAAAATTAAAGCACGTGGGATTGGGGGCAATGTATTGAAATAGATAGAAAGCTGGTTGGCAGACAGGAACTGAAGAGTAGGAATAAACGGGTCTTTTTCCAAATGGTAGGTAGTGTCTGGTGGGATATTGCAGGGATCAGTGCTGGGACCCCGGTTATTCACTCTATATTCATGATTTTGATGAGGCAACTAAATGTAATATCTCAAAATGTGCAGATGACACAAAGCTGCGTGGGAGGGTGAGCTGTGAGCAGGATGCAGAGATCTTTCAGTGTGGTTTGGACAAGTTGAGTAAGTGAACAGGTGAAGTATAATTTGGATAAATGTGAGGTTATCCACTTCGATAGCAAATGTGGGAAGGCAGATTACTACCCGAAAGGCCACAAATTAGGAGAGGGGAATGTGCAATGAGACCTGGGTGTCCTCGTACACCAGTCACTGAAGGTAAGCATATAGGTGCAGCAGGCAGCAAAAAAGGCAAAATGGTATGTAGAAATGAGGGTTCTATCTTCAAAGGATTTCCCTTTGCTGATTGGGAGGCACCCCCTCTCCAAGATAGAACCCCTCATTCTTTCTACCTGCCTGTGGTCTTAAAGCCACCACCCCTCCTCCTCAACATGCCCATACCCTCCTTACCCAAGGCCCAGACTCAACTGTTCCTTGGATCCATTGGGTTTTCTTTTGCTTCCTTTTTGCAATCCCAATCGTGCCCAATTGGATTGGTCAGCAGCTCCCAAGGATGGGATATCATCTCCAGTGCCCTGTTTAGCCTACCTGCAGTGCTTTATGCTATGGAACTGGCTGGTTGACTCTATGTTGATCTGAGGATGTGGGGGGTGGGGAGACATCGCAACCACCCTCCCTCTCCCCCTCCACCCGCCCCGCCCCCCCCCCCCCCCCCCCCCCCCCCCCCCCCCCCCCACCACCACCACCCCCCACCACCCTCTCCCCCCGGCAATAGTCAGCCCCACTTGTCTGAAAATATTTTGAGCAGATCCATATATAATTCTAGTACAATGCTTTTGGAGTGGAAACATACAGTATTTGGATAAATAAAGCAATTTTTACTACTGCTTTTAATGTTTTATTACTATTGTATGTTTCAGGTAAATATTTACATCTATGATGTTTTCTGGTTCTCACACTTATCATTCTGTAATCCAGAAAATTCCAGAAGTCACTTATTCCAAGCATTCTAGACTGGTTTATAGCATCATTTTTCTAATACATTAAAAGATCCAACCTGTAGGATTTGTGTGTGTAAATCTTCAGCCTTTCTTCTTAAATTTTCAATGAGGATCCTTAATTCATTCAAAATGCTCTGTCTATTGAAAATAAAAAAACACAAGTAACATCCTTAAAGTTATTGCTATTTTGTGGAGCTGCTCACAAGGGGCCAACTTATGTGCAGCAGGCTCAAGAATTTTTTTGCAGCACAATCACATTATTTTCACCCTTCACCTTCATCCTGCCTCCCCTATTCTCACCTCTCCCATTTTCTCTTGTCCTCTCCTATCCCTCAATATCCCTTCCTTAACATTCTATTTATCCCATCCTTCCATTTCACTCCTTCCCCAGCATCAATGAAAAAACTACTTTCAACATTGACTAATTCTGCAGAAACATCTGTATCATGTTATGATGAGCAATCAAAGAATATTTTATGCAATGGAATTTTTTGTTTTACTTCCGAGCCATTAGGTCTTCAGCTATTTTTGATTCTTCATTGAATTTTGTTTGAAGATTGTCTTCTTCCCTTTTCAGACTGCTATTTTGTGCTTCTAACAGTTCATTTATCTGCAAAAGATGGGAGAACATGCAGTTAAGCACATTGATTAAAATCAAAATTTATTATCTTATCAAATACAAATTGAAGTATAAATGAGAAAACATCAGATCTTCATTATGTTTTAAAAGTTAATTTGAAATAAATGTGAACCAATTCCAGAAAGCAGCCTTATTCCAGCCTTAGGTCCTACTTCCCATCTTATTATTCTTTACTGCTCTCCATCGAAACAACTCTAGATTTTCCCCTACTTCCACTGATCACTGGAGCCAGTGTCTTCAGCCACCCTGACCTTGCATAATGCTTTTTCACAGCTTCGACCTCAGCTTATCTCATCATCTTTAAAAGCTTCTACACAACCCACCTCCCTAACTTCACTTTTAGTAACTTCCTTCTTCGCAGATTCGTCCCTACGTCATCCAATGAAAATTTACAATATTAAAGGCAATGCAAAAACATACATTGTATTTTAGTGGTAAATTATGTAAAGCTTTATTCATATAGAAATAGAATGCAAGTGTGTGAAAAATATTATCTCACCATGACATTTGTAACAAATTGTAATTTCTTTGATTCAATTATAATTTTTAGAATCTAAGCAGTTGTGTCTAGACAGAATTAATTAATAAGATGAATCTCCATTTCTGGCTTTGGGTTATCAACGAATGTTCATGATAATTCTACTGATTCCCACAGCTACTTTGACTATACTTCTTGTCACACTCAAATGTTTCCATCCCAATTTCCACACTTCTGTCCATACCACTTCCCTTCCCTTCCAGAAGCATGATAAGGGACCCTTTACATCCCACCTTCTGTATTCAGTGAATCAAACCGTATTATTTCTGCTACTTCCAGCATGATCACATCTTTTCCTCTCTCCACTTTCAGCATTATGTTCGCTCTAAAACAACATGGTTTAGTATTCAATCACCCTCAATACACCATTTGCAACCATCTTTAGCCAGATGTGCTAAGTAGATAATACATCTCAACCTCCTCCTGAGATCCCCACCATCACAGATGCCAGTCTTCAGTCAATTCGATTCACTCTATGTGACATCAAGAAATGGCTGAAGGCTCTGGATACAGCAAAGGCAGTGATTCTGACAATATCCGAGCAGTAGTACTGAAGACTTGTGCTCCAGGACTTATAGCCAATAAATTTCCCTGGTATGACCAGTCCACAAAGAGCTGGAAAAGTCCAATCTGGCCAATTACTACCCCATCACTCTACTCTTGGTCATCAATCACTTACACAACAATAACCTTCTGACCAATGAACAGTTGGGTTCCACCTGGGCTGCTCAGCTCCTGGCCTCATAATAGCTTTGGGTTCAAGAATGGTCAAAAAAGCTGAAGACACGAGAGTGATTTCTGTTAAGGTAATGTTTGATCAATATGGCATTAAGGAAACCTAGCAAAATTGAAGTCGATGGGAATCAGGAGAAATGTTTCACTGGTTGGAATTATACCCAGCACAAAGGAAGATGGTGGTGGTTTGAAATCAATCATCTCAGCCCCAGGTTGCAGGAGTTCCTCAGCGTGGTGTCCTGGGCCTAACCATCTTCTGGTACTTCATCAATGAACTTTTCCCCATCATTAGATCAGGAATTATGATGTTTGCTGATGATCACACAATGTTCAGTACCATTCACAACTCCTCAGATACTACAGCAGTCTGATAAGTGGAAAGCAATATTTGTGCCACTTAAGTGCTAGGCAATGACCATCTCCAGCAGGAGAGAACATAACCACCTCTCCTTAATATTCAAAGTCATTACCATCACTGAATGCCTTACCATCAACATTCTGGGGGTTACATTGATGAGAAACTGAACTAGACCAACTATATGAATAAATACTGTGGCTACAAAAGTAGGTCAGGACTGAGAATTCTGCAGTCAGTAACACATCTGACTCCCCAAAGCTTGACTACCATCAAGGCACAAGTCAAGAGTGTGATGAGATCCTTTCCACTTGGATGAGTACAGCTCCAATGACACTCAAGAAGCTCAAAACCATCCTAATCAAAGCAGTCTACTTGGTCGGCAGCTTAAATGTTCACTCCCTTCACTACAAATGCACAGTGGCAGCAATGTGTATCATGCAGAAAATGCATTGCAGCAACTCGCCTCGCCTCCTTTGACAGCACATTCCAAACCCATGACCTCTACACCTGGAAGGACACAGGCAGCAGACACATGGCAACACCAACAACTGCACTTTCCCTTTCAAGTCACGTACCATCCTGACATTGAACTATATTACCTTCTTTCACTGTTGCTGGGTCAAAATCCTGGAACTCCCTTTTTAACAGCATTATAGGTATACCTACACCAGACAGACTGCAGCGATTCAACAAAGTGACTCACCACCACTTTCTCAAGGGGCAATTAGGGATGGGCAACAAATGCTGACCTTGAAGCAATGATTTACATGTAGTTCTATCAATTCAGTATGTTAAGTACATGTCAGTACATGTTAAAAATTCTAACTGCATTTAGGCATTCTGTTGACAATTATGTTGTAAGAAGTTTAACAACACGAGGTTAAAGTCCAACAGGTTTATTTGGTAGCAAAAGCCACACAAGCTTTCGGAGCTCTAAGCCCCTTCTTCAGGTGAGTGGGAATTCTGTTCACAAACAGAGCATATAAAGACACAAACTCAATTTACATGAATAATGGTTGGAATGCGAATACTTACAACTAATCAAGTCTTTAAGAAACAAAACAATGGGAGTGGAGAGAGCATCAAGACAGGCTAAAAAGATGTGTATTGTCTCCAGACAAGACAGCCAGTGAAGCTCTGCAGGTCTAGGCAACTGTGGGGGTTACAAATAGTGTGACATGAACCCAATATCCCGGTTGAGGCCGTCCTCATGTGTGCGGAACTTTGCTATCAGTTTCTGCTCAGCGACTCTGCGCTGTCGTGTGTCGCGAAGGCCGCCTTGGAGAACGCTTACCCGAATATCAGAGGCCGAATGCCCGTGACCGCTGAAGTGCTCCCCAACAGGAAGAGAACAGTCTTGCCTGGTGATTGTCGAGCGGTGTTCATTCATCCGTTGTCGCAGCGTCTGCATAGTTTCCCCAATGTACCATGCCTCGGGACATCCTTTCTTGCAGCGTATCAGGTAGACAACGTTGGCCGAATTGCAAGAGTATGTACCGTGTACCTGGTGGATGGTGTTCTCACGTGAGATGATGGCATCTGTGTCGATGATCCGGCACGTCTTGCAGAGGTTTCTGTGGCAGGGTTGTGTGGTGTCATGGTCACTGTTCTCCTGAAGGCTGGGTAGTTTGCTGCGGACAATGGTCTGTTTGAGGTTGTGCGGTTGTTTGAAGGCAAGAAGTGGGGGTGTGGGGATGGCCTTGGCGAGATGTTCGTCCTCATCAATGACATGTTGAAGGCTCCGGAGGAGATGCCGTAGCTTCTCCGCTCCGGGGAAGTACTGGACAACGAAGGGTACTCTGTCCACTGTGTCCCGTGTTTGTCTTCTGAGGAGGTCAGTGCGGTTTCTCGCCAAGGCCACCCCCACTTCTTGCCTTCAAACAACCGCACAACCTCAAACAGACCATTGTCCGCAGCAAACTACCCAGCCTTCAGGAGAACAGTGACCATGACACCACACAACCCTGCCACAGCAACCTCTGCAAGACGTGCCGGATCATCGACACAGATGCCATCATCTCACGTGAGAACACCATCCACCAGGCATACGGTACATACTCTTGCAATTCGGCCAACGTTGTCTACCTGATACGCTGCAAGAAAAGATGTCCCGAGGCATGGTACATTGGGGAAACTATGCAGACGCTGCGACAACGGATGAATGAACACCACTCGACAATCACCAGGCAAGACTGTTCTCTTCCTGTTGGGGAGCACTTCAGCGGTCACGGGCATTTGGCCTCTGATATTCGGGTAAGCGTTCTCCAAGGCAGCCTTCTCGACACACGACAGCGCAGAGTCGCTGAGCAGAAACTGATAGCCAAGTTCCGCACACACGAGGACGGCCTCAACCGGGATATTGGGTTCATGTCACACTATTTGTAACCCCCACAGTTGCCTAGACCTGCAGAGTTTCACTGGCTGTCTTAGAAACATAGATTAGAAACATAGAAACCCTACAGTGCAGAAGGAGACCATTCGGCCCATCGAGTCTGCACCGACCACAATCCCCCCACATATTTTACCCGCTAATCCCTCTAACCTACGCATCCCAGGACACTAAGGGACAATTTTTAACCTGGCCAATCAACCTAACCCGCACATTTTTGGACTGTGGGAGGAAACCGGAGCACCCGGAGGAAACCCACGCAGACACGAGGAGAATGTGCAAACTCCACACAGACAGTGACCCGAGCCGGGAATCGAACCCGGGACCCTGGAGCTGTGAAGCAGCAGTGCTAACCACTGTGCTACCGTGCCGCCCCTTGTCTGGAGACAATACACATCTTTTTAGCCTGTCTTGATGCTCCCTCCACTCACATTGTTTTGTTTCTTAAAGACTTGATTAGTTGTAAGTATTCGCATTCCAACCATTATTCATGTAAATTGAGTTTGTGTCTTTATATGCTCTGTTTGTGAACAGAATTCCCACTCACCTGAAGAAGGGGCTTAGAGCTCCGAAAGCTTGTGTGGCTTTTGCTACCAAATAAACCTGTTGGACTTTAACCTGTTGTTGTTAAACTTCTTACTGTGTTTACCCCAGTCCAACACCGGCATCTCCACATCATGACAATTATGTTAACATATTAGCCTATTGTTGCTCACAATGCAGTCTGTTCTTCATTGGGGAGGCCAAACATAGATTTATTGATCACTTTGCAAAACACTTCCATTCAATCTACAAGCATGACTTTTTCTTGTCATTTTAGTTCGTGGGAGAGGCGAAGCTATTCAATTCAAACATAAGCATTTTCTGTATCTTATTTGTATATTTGTTTGATTGATAGCTCTAGAGATATTTTTAAAATACTGCTGCGACAATTATTTCTCAGATTGTCTTGTTGATATTGGATAAGCCATCCGAAAACATCAGAGAGAGAGATAAATAGGCCAACAGGACTCAGTGGAGATCAGCAGCACCTTGGTCAGTACATAGGCATGAACCCGAGCTTCCAGTTGCCTGCCAGTATAATTCTCCTGTCCATTGCCACTCTGAACTCAGCCTCCTACATGGTTCCAATGAAGTTCAACAATGTTTGACAAACCATATCTCATCTTTTGCTTAGGTACTTCCAGACTCAACATTGAGTTCAACAATTTTAGATAATAACCTCTGCCTGCCATTATTTTTGTTTTTGCATGATAGCTGCCACAATTTTCTGTTTTTGGTTCCTAGCATTCTCTATTTTTAAAAGTTATTTCTGGCTGGCTAGCATTTGTTGCCCACCCGAGGGCATTTAAGAGCCAAACACATTGCTGTGGATCTGGAGTCACATGTAAGACCAGGTAAGAACAACAGATTTCCTTCGCTCAAGGACATTAGTGAACCAGATGGACTTTTACATCAATCGACAATGGTTTAATGGTAATTATTAGACTTTTAATTCCATATTCTTTTTAAAATTGAGATCAAATTTCACCATCTGCCATTGGGGGATTCAAACTGGGACCCCTGGGTCTCTAGATTACTCGTCCAGCAACACTGCCACTATGCCACTGCCTCCCTCTGCTTTTGCATGTTCATTAATGTTGCTTTAAGTCTTACCTCTTTCTGGGTTGACAAACTCTCATTCAACTTCTTCAATTTCGCATTTAATCCATCAACTTTGCTCTTCTGCTCAAAATTTACTGAAATCTGATTCTGAACCAGAAGGTATATTTCTGTAAACTAAATAAATAAATACATTTTTACATTCGTGTGGCAATTACAAACATGTTAAAAGTTCTAACTGCATTTAGGCATTCTGTTGAAAATTATGTTAACCTATTAGCCTGACTCAAACAAAAATCTCATTCCTGCAAAAGCTGAGGTACCAAACAAATAACCTTGATTTTCCTCTGTGGGGCATTCTGATTGTTAGATCCCAAAATATGCTTATTTTCACACCAACTCTGCTTTCCTAATTTACTCATATATCCTGGAAATCTCATGAAAATTCACTACAACGGTAGCGGCAAATCAGTCAAAACAACTGGGGCCAAGGAATGCACCAAACTGAGATCACAGGCTGAATTTTCATCTCCTGATGCTGAGTAACCCTTGTCTGCCTCATCAACCAGATTTTCAGGTGCTGCAGGAAACAGTACTTTTTCTGGTGTTTGAGCAAGTTTGTAAGGTTTTCTTTTAGAAATTATTCTCACCGAGACCTGCTCTGTATTGGGACAGGGTGGGGTGGATGGTGTTATTAGAGAAGGCATGAAGAGTGCATTGTGCTTCCCCCGAGGAGGATCAAATGAGAGGCATGCAAGTCCACATTTTTAAATTTCTATTCAGACTCCCAATGCCCACCACTTTTGTTTGGTCACAAATCCTGGCAGGTTCTGATATGTAGTTTACTTAAAGTGACATTGGCCTTGCAATTTGAAACCCTGTTAGAAATTGAAATTTCACTTCCCCTGATAATTTTGAGTCGGAAAGTGGGTTTCTGAAGACTGTTGACGCACTGCTAATTTGTGAACCTTGGGGAAGCTTGCTGTGTCAGGAACCTTTGTAAGAAGTCTCACAACACCAGGTTAAAGTCCAACAGGTTTATTTGGCAGCACAAGCTTTCGGAGCGTCACTCCTTCATCAGATGAGTGAGGACTTGTGTTCAAAAACAGGGCATATACAGACACAAACTGTATATGCCCTGTTTGTGAACACAAGTCCTCACTCACCTGATGAAGGAGTGGCACTCCGAAAGCTTGTGCTGCCAAATAAACCTGTTGGACTTTAACCTGGTGTTGTGAGACTTCTTACTGTGCTTATCCCAGTCCAACGCCGGCATCTCCACATCAGGAACCTTTTGACAGGGAAGTGTAAATAATCTTTCTAATACGTACTTATAATCCTCCATGCCCCTTCCATACCCCCATGTCTCGTCTATCACCAAGACTGCCCCTCCCTCCCCCACATCCCCAGCAACTCCCCCCACCCTTTCCCCTAAATACAAAGCATATCTCAGTAAGAATCATTTCAGAAAAGAACACTCAAAAATTGCCAAGATATGAGAAAAGTGACTGCTGGCTGCAGCAACTGAAAATCTGTGGGCCTCTGCGGAAAGTGCAACTGTAGAAAGCTTGTGTGTAATCAATGTTCTATAACCTTTATTATGGGTGGAGATGCTTTTGGGCAGAGAGATTCATTGTAAAAGATTGAGAAGATTTAGACATTTTGGATGCTGTGCGTGCAATGCAATCCTTTGGATTTGCACCCAGATGACGCTCGTTTCTGGGCACAAATACAAAGGAAATTCTCAGTGGTTGACACATAATAAATGCCCAAGGAAACTATTCTTTGGTTCAAAAGAACAATAATTAATTTCTGAATTTAAATTTGTGGTTTGAAATTAGTTTATATATTAACGGGAATACATGTGTAAACAGAATTTTATTTTTTCATTTAGAATCCATAAGGAAATTACCTTTGTTGTCAAGATTTCCTTTTCTGCTTCAAACATTGTGTGTTCCTTGTTTACCTCCTCTTTCAAATCTGCAATATCTCTGGTGGCAAGAACAATTTTACGTTGAGTGTCTCGTATGTTGTCATATGTTTCATTCAATGTAATTTGGTCACTGGTACGCTTTCCCATCACCTCATTCAACTGGGATACAAAATAATCATATTGAGCTCCTGCTTTTTGTTGTGTGGGGCTGAAAAAAGAAATGACAGAAAAAATGCACAATGGATAATTAATCCTATAGTCAGGTAGTTTGAAAGGCTCATTACTACACAATGTTCCTGGTACCATTCTAACTTCAGCATATATGATCAACAAAAAGCATTTGTTATGTATTTTGCATACTCATTTGGACATCATGCCCGAGAAATTCATTTGCACTGTGTCCATTTTACATTCACCCAAGAACCTACAATTCAGGCAGCATGTGCACCCCCATTCTGTGCTTTGCCATATTGTTTCGGACTGCTCAATAGGCATCCTATAGGTATGCCTATAATGTTGGAATATGCTTGTTGTTGGATCCTTTTAGGAAATTTGTCTTCCCATATTTGAAATACATATGATAGTGCCACAATTTGCTGAATGGGATTAATAGTCAGCACTGATCCAGCATGAGCATTATTTAAAGGGCTCATCCACCCCATTGAAGTCTCTTGCTGGTTCATCCTATTGGATTGCTGGTTAACATCTGGCTTTTTTTTGTCTAAACGCGAGTGAATGCTGACTTCTGTGAACAACGTTCTGCTGATGCTGGACTGTTTTGGAAACACTTTTATTGCAATGATGGGTGTGATCCGATAGATCTGCCTTTGTGTGGAAGAAAAGTTGGAACAGTGACAAATACAGCAGAGTTCAGAACCAACTAGGTAAAGAAGGTGGAGGAGGGCACTGTGAAGGAAGTCATAGCCATAACAGATGATCTTTGGGGAACACATCTCATTCCACAACTTCACAAAGATGCAATGAGTGGGCACATTCACTTTGTCGAAGATGCTATTAGGAATATATTTCATCTGCTGCAGCCACAATTTGAGCCCCTAACAAGGCCACAAAACAACATTGCCTCTAGCTGGTATACTCATGATGGTTCCAGGTTTTTGTGCTCCAAAACTCTTCCAAGCTGCAACAGGTGGCAGCGACAAAATCAATGTGCAGATATATCTGGAGATCACTGAGCTTCTCTTGGTTGTAGATCATATTCCCAATGGGCAGAGAGTGGCAGGATGATAAAATATTAGGCTTTGCCCAAATTGTAGGCTACTCAGGGTCCAAGGTGCCGAAGTCTGTACCAATATTACCAAGTGTGCAGACCATTAGCATTATGACAGCTTTTTTGAATAAAAGGAATATCACTTCTTGATTGTCCAGTTCATGGGGTACCACAGGCATTAATTGCATCATGCAGGTCTGTACCCAATTTCCTGGCAGCTGTCAAATTTCATTCATTCTGCATCTGTCCTTGTGCTGCCATTATTCAACCAGACTGACAGGCAAATTACCAAGCAGAAAGTGATATACTCTTCAGACATGGTTCATTCTCCTGTCAGATACAAATATAAATGTATACACTGCTACTAGAAAAATAATTGAGAGTTTGCAGGCTGAAGTAACATTTCTATCGGTTTCCATTTAAGAGGAGCTTTATGATATACTGCAATTCAGAATTATGGCCATGGGCTGCATTACTTTGTTAAACTGAGATATCAATCAATCAGCAAGAGATGGAAGAGGAGCACCATAAGAAGCAAGAATAGAAATAGCATTAACCACCAGTGCCTCTAGCTGCAAAAGCTCGTGAAGCAACTCAGGCGCCCTTCATCTGAACGATGCTTCCCATTCCCAGGACGCTGCATCATCTGATTACTTTCCTTCAGTTCTCCCTTGACTAAAACAGCAATACCTATACCACATAAAGGGAAGAAATAAAATACTCAAAAAACTATATTCCATATGTGCATAATAGTTAACAGAAATAATTAAGAATCAACCTAGTCAATCCCCTAATGTTTACATTATGCACTCAATTACTTGAGCCAACTCCTACAAGGTATGCCCTAGTACCTATAGTTTGGCGGGTAGAAGGCTGCTGAACTTCCAATGAAGCCACTGTCCCCCCTGAAAGGAACGTGATCTTCCTCCTCTTGATATTGCCTGACTAGAGCCTTGAACATTGCACTTAAGTACTTGGATGACTTCTCTGGAACAATATCACCCATTTTTAACAGTTAAAGTTTCTTCCTGCTGTCTGCAGCAACAATGCGTTGCTTCCTTAAAAAGCTTCCTGTCCCTTTCCCAGCATACAAGCATGCAGTCAATAAGTAACATGACAATAGTGACTGTATATTTAATGCATAATAATGAGCTTTTGCATAAATTTCACAATATTCCGGTGTTGATGTGAAGTGGTGCTTGCAGTATACACCCTTCTCCCATGTATATCCACCATCGCGACACACAGGGGCAGTTCCCCATACCTGTGTCAAGAGATTCACTAATAGACAGATTTCAACTATTATAATTCAGGTCAGTAACTCCAAAGTGTTTTAAGGCCGCTTGGATCATAAGTTTTGCAATCTGAATTTGGCTAGGGTGAACATGAGATATTTCACTTTAGGTATGATTAAACTGACCCACTAGGGAGCTTTTATCAAACAAAGTTTATTTAAGAATACAGTTAACATGTATAGAAAGAAAATTAGCAATAACTTCTCCCAATTACAAACAAGAAAGAAAAATGACCATGATATTGTATAAATCTTAATAAATACATGAAATGTTCCAATCAAACAAACTTCCTTAAACAAAACCCTTGCCACAGGTTTAGCACAGAAAATACGAATGCTCACATGATGCTGGAACTTAGTCCTTTGGTTGTATGCTGCAGTTCTCTTAATATACATAGAAGCTTGAAGTCAGAACAGCTTCCCAAAACACCTGGGAGGGACAGAGTGAGAGAGAGACTCTAGGTACTAACTAGCAACCCACCAACAGCAGAACTTTCACACCAGGAAGGCAAGAAGCCTTGCTTCCAGCTAATCAACAGAATTTACAATACCAGGGAAAAAGAGAAACATTGCTTTTCAGGCTGATGTTAACCCCCTTCTAAATTAAAACTGCAGCCAGTAGCCAAACTGAAAATGAAACCCTGAATTCACTAGGAAGAAAAAAAACTGCCCAAAACACATGACCTGCCAACCAGTCTTCCTCCTAACAAATGCAAGATCATAAAACAAATCACAGAAAGTACCTGAGGCCCAGAGTAAAAATAAACAAAACTCCATTTAAACCATTGAAGCAGCAACGAAAGGACTTCTAACCAGACAGCCCAGTTGTCCAAAAGAACTGTTTACAACTGCAGAGAGCATGATTTAAAAAAAACATTTCTTAAAGGTACACTAGCATCACACTACCTCTCTTCAGCTCTGACAAAGTCATATAGACAAGAAACTTTAACTCTGTTTCTTTCTCTATAGTTGCTGCCAGACCTGCAAACTTTTCCCAGCACTTTGTTTTCTGGGAAAGGTCCCATTAGATCGAATCATAGAATCCCTACAGTGCAGAAAGAGGCCATTTCGCCCATCGAGCCTGCACTAATCACAATCCCACTCAGGCCCTATCCCCATTACCTTACTTATTTACCCTGCTAACCTCCGACACCAAGGGGCAATTTAGCGTGGCCAGTCAACTTAACCTGCACATCTTTGGACTGTGGGAGGAAACCGGAGCACCTAGAGGAAACCCACGCAGACACGGGTAGAATGCGTAAACTCCCCACAGACAGTCATCCAAGCCAGGAATTGAACCAGGGCCTCTGGTGCTGTGGGGCAGCAGTGCTAACCACTGTGCCACTGTACTGTCCTCAAAGTAAATGTAACTCCATTGTTCAAAAAGGGCAGGAAAGAGAAAGTAGGAAATACCAGATCAGTTACCTTAACATCTGTCATGGGAAAATGTTAGAAGCTATTAACTAAGCAATAGCACAATCAGTAAGGATAGGCAACAATATCTCCTCCACGATCATCCTCACCACCGGTGCCCCACAAGGCTGCGTTCTCAGCCCCACACTATACTCCTTATACACATAAGAAAATAAGAAATAGGAGCAGGAGTAGCCCCTCAAGCCTGTTCCGCCATTCAATATGATCATGGCTACACCTATGACTGTGTGGCCAAATTCCCCTCCAACTATATTTTCAAGTTTGCTGACGACATCATCGCAGTACATCGGATCTCAAACAATGACGAGACAGAGTACAGGAATGAGATAGAGAATCTGGTGAACTGGTGTGGTGACAATAATCTCTCCCTCAATGTCAACAAAATGAAGGAGGTTGTCTTGGGCTTCAGGAAGCGTAGTGGAGCACATGCCCCTGTCTACATCAACGGGGACAAAGTAGAAATGGTCCAGATCTTCATGTTTTTAAGTGTCCAGATCACCAACAACCTGTCCTGGTCCCCCTATGCTGACACTATAGTTAAGAAAGCCCACTAACGCCTCTACTTTCTCAGAAGACTAAGGAAATTTGAGTCAGCTATGACTCTCACCAACTTTTACAGATGCACCATAGAAAGCATTCTTTCTGGTTGTATCACAGCGTGGTATGTCTCCTGCTCTGCCCAAGATCACAAGAAACTACAAAAGGTCATGAATGTAGCCCAATCCATCACGCAAACCAGTCTCCCATCCAATGATTCTGTCTACACTTTCCGCTGCCTCGGCAAAGCAGCCAACATAATTAAGGACCCAATGCATCCCAGACATTCTCTCTTCCACCTTCTTTCATCAGGAAAAAGATAGAAAAGTCTGAGGTCACGTACCAACCGACTCAAGAACAGCTTCTTCCCTGCTGCCATCAGACTTTTGAATGTACCTATCTTGCATTAAGTTGATCTTTCTCTACACCCGAGCTATGACTGTAACACGACATTCGGCACTCTCTCGTTTCCTTCTCTATAAACTGTATGCTTTGTTTGTATAGCACACAAGAAACAATACTTTTCACATATGACAATAATAAATCAAATTGGATAGGTTCAAGATAATCAGGCAAAGTCAACATGGTTTTCCCATGGAAAGGGAAATCATATTAAACAAACTTGTTGGAGTGCTTTGAGGGAACAGCTGCTGTGGGTAAGGAGGAACCAGTGGATGTGCTGTACTCAAAGGCATTTGATAAAGTGCCACATCAAAGGTTATTATGGAAAATAAAAACTCATCGTATAGAGGGCTAACATATTGACATGGATGGAAGATTGGCTGACAGGAAGCACTTCAGGATGTCAAGATGCTACAAGTGGTGTGCCACAGGGATCAGCCGGAGCCTCAACTATTACAATTTATATAAATGATTTAGATGAAGGGATGGATGGGATGTTTGCCAAATTTGCTGATGACACAAAGATAGGAAATTAAGTTGTGAAGAGGGCATAAGGAGGCTACAAAAAGTTATAAAGTGAGTGAGAAAGATCTGGTAAATGGAGTATGATGTGTGAAAATGTGAAATCATTCATTTTGGCAGGAAGAATAAAATCTTCTCTAAATGGGGAGAGATTGCAGAATTACCAGGGTGAGAAGTCAGAAACTATGAAAAAAATGTAGTATATGGATGGAAAACTTGACCTATGGCATTGGTGGGTAATAGTAGAATTTTAAGAGGCAAGCGGGTAGACTAAAGTGAGGTGTTCACAGGAGAAGACGGTGCAACCACCACTGGCCACTTCCAAAACTCTGTTATCTGTATTCTAACCCGCATCAAGTCCCAATCACCAATTACATCTGAGTTCACTGATCGAACTACATTGGCCACCCATCCAGCAATGTCTCAATTCTGTAATTCTTATCTTTGTTTTCTAATCCTCCATGCCACCCTCCTCTCCCTGTAACTTCTTCTGTCCCCAAAATCTCTGCGGTCCAACAATTCAGGCCTCTTGTGCAGTCCTGACTGCAATCGCTCCACCATTCTCTGGCTGTTCCTTCAGTTTCTTCAGTAAAGACTCACATTCCAATCATTATTCATGTAAATTGAGTTTGTGTCTTTGTGCCCTGTTTGTGATCAGAACTCCCACCCACCTGACGAAGGAACAGCCTGTTCTGAAAGCTAGTGGCTTTTGCTACCAAATAAACCTGTTAGACTTTAACCTGGTGTTGTTAGACTTCTTACTGTGTTCCTTCAGTTGCCAGAGCTTTTGCAATTTCCAAACTAAACCTCTCTGCCTCTCCACCTTCTTCAAATACTCCTTAAAACCTAACCCTTTGATAAGCTTTCAGTCATATCTTACTAACTTCTTATGTCACTCCTTGTCAAATATTATTTGAAAATGTTCCTTAGCAGTCGCTTAGGATATTTTACGATATTAAAGGGACCAAATAATTGCAAGTTGCTATTTGTGTGTTATAAAATGATTAGCTATTTTAATTACTCAAATAACTCTCAATTCAAGGGAGCAAATTAGCTCAAGTTTGTAGAGAAGTGTTGTATTTTCATGGCAACAACATATTAGAAACATTTCACAACAGACCCTCACAGCCAAAAACAAGAAGTTTTCCTCCCATTATTCTAATTATTCTAATCCAACATCTCAAAAGGCAAATGTCCAATATTCAACATGCAGTCATTGAGGGAAAATAATACATTTTTACTTGCAAAACCAAGGATGCTACTGAATATGGTATGCAATGCTGCATGATGCTGAAAGAGATATCACTATTTGCTTACCACAGGGAAACATTTTCTTTTTCCAGCTTACTGTATTCCTTTTCCAGCGTTTCAATTTGTTGTGTCATTGTCTCAATTTCGGCCTGCAATTCTATCAAACATGCTGCTTTCGACTCACTGACAGCAGCAACCGCATCTAAAAGAAAGCAGTTTCAGTGTTTAAGAAAAATAATGCATCTCAGTGGAACTTGAGTCACTATTTCTGAAACCTTAACTTCTTAGCTGCTCTCAACCCATGGGGTAGTAAGTAAAAATTGGTGAAAAGATAACCTGAATGTCATTGAAGCAAGTTTTTAAAAAACACAATTGTTCTTTGGATTATGCTGAAATGGGTTTGGATGCATTTATTACCTATCTCCCATTACCTGCATGGTCACCAACGTTAAAAAGCTCTCATTTTTGGCTGGTGATTGAGGAACTGCTGGTGGGCCTTCACTGGCTTGTTGGGACTTGCCAATCTTGCCTTCAATACAGGCATGGTCCTGGTCCTTGCTGGACAGCTCTGGGCAGGGCCGTTGCTTACTGCATTTGTCATCGTCATGATGATGTTCATAACAATTCCCGTCCACTTAAATATACTCAACATACAAATTGTTCTTCAAGTCATCAACCAAAACATCATACACACCAAGTTCTGTGATGATAGGGAAGTGACAACAGGAACAGGAAGGTAATGCTACTCACAGGGCACCACTTTACCATTTTGATTTTAAGTGCTGAATCTGGGTGCAATTCAGATTGGAAAACTGCTCTCAGGCACCCCCATACGCACTTAGCCTGAAAAAAAAATCATGAGTCTGAATCGCGCTGTGGGTGGGGCTTCTCGCGCCCAAAATGCTGCAGCTCCAATCGGAGCTTTGAACTGCGCATGTGCCCCTGTCACATCACTCTGGGCCGCAAAAAGAGGATAAAGCGGCCCGGGAGCGAAAAGCGGGGGCAATGGCCCCCACAGACATTGCCCCACCCCCACAACATAACTGTCCCCCTTATCCACTTCCCCCCGCTACCCAGACCGATCGCGACCCTCTGCCCCACTTCCCCCCCGCCACCGATCGCCCACAGAGTGGCAGCGCTCCCCCATTCCCCCCCACTGATCGCCCGCAGAGTGGGAGCAGCCCCCCCACCAGAGATCCATCTGGCCTCCCTCCTCTCCCCACCAGGAAATGATTTGGCCTCCCTCCTCCCCGCCCCCCATCAGAAAACCACCTAGCCTCCCTCATCTCCGCCCCCCCCACCACCCCCCCCCCACCAGAGAGCGATCTGGCCTCCTCTCCCCCCCCGCCCCCGCCCCCCCCATCCCCCGAGAATGATAGGGTCTCCCTCCTCCCCCACCAGAGAATGATCTGGCCCGACTCCCCCCCCACCCCCCTCCCCAGAGAACGGGCAGCCCATTAATTCAATTTAAATGCAAGCAAATGCATTTAAATCGCCGTTGCGCCCTTTTCAGGCGCGGTTCAGATTGCGGCCATTTTCGGGCCTTGGTAAAGTGGGCATCTGTGCGGATGCGGGCGTGAGTGCAGATCGCGCTAATCGCCTCAAACCCGACTTTACCAAGTTTTTGTGCCTGAAAATTGGACCCAGAGTCTTCAATCATAGCCTGCACACAGGTAGCCTCAGGATGTTGCTCTCCACATACTGGGGCAGATGTGGAGTTCTATCCCCCTGAGGTGACAAGAGTAGATCTTTTCATGTAAAGTGCTACTCTCCACAATTAGAGAAGGCAGAATAGGAACCATAAACACAACCCGCTCTCCCTGTACCTACCAGCTTACTGCTCCTGGCTGATCACCCATTCACTTCGGTCAAAGAAAGTCATTAAATAAAAGCAAAACACTCCCCTCCACCTCCACCCCATTTCCATTTATTTAATTTCTTCTTTTCCTCTCATTCATCCATTTTTCATTCTTAGTTCTATTTTTCCACTTCTGTAATTGCGCTCTCCATCTTGTCTCCAAACTGCACATCTGCCCTACCCCCCACCCACACCCCCTTCAGGGCCAACTGCCACGTTCCTCAGGTAGCACCCTAACAATCTGTTCTGTCATTCACATATTCTGATCACTTCATGGACGTTTCATGCACCTTGCTCAGCCTTTATCATCATCACCATTTACATTTCCTTTATCCAATTAGACCCCTTTCCCACTTCAGTATAAATCTTGTCCTTTTTTTGCTTTCAACTCTGACAAAGGCTCATCCAGACTCGAAACGTTGGCTCTGTTCTCTCTCCAGAGGTGTTGTCAGACCTGCTGAATTTCTCCAGCATTTTCTGTTTTTGTACTAGTCATTATAGTTTGGTTGATGGCATGTCAGAACACTTCTGCACTACAATACAGGAATAGAGTGCAGAATAGTTTTCATAGCCAGAATGCTACAACATAGCTGCCCTAAGCGAAGCAAGGTTCATTGAGGAGTTTAAACTGAGGAGACTGGTACAGGCTACATTTTCCACTTGATTCCAAAGACCAGCCTTGACAGTCAGGCCTGAACTTGGCCATTCAATCTGGCATACCCATTTGACTTTCTTCCTTACAGGGATCAGCAATCAAATTATAGTTGTTTGTTTAAGTGTTGCCAATAACCAGCATACAACGTTCATTAGCATCCATACTCCTACACTAACATATACAGATAATGTCCAAGAGGCATTCGGCAATGACCTCGGCAAGATAATTAAAGTAAAAGCAAAATACTGCTGATGCTGGCAATCTGAAATTAAAGCAGAGAATAATGGAAAGACTCAGTAGGTCTGGCAGAATCTGTGGAGAGAGAAACAGAGTTTTGTGTCCATATGACTTCTTCAGAACACAATATTTACATAATAGTAATTACATAAGCACATAAGATAATTAGAGTACCACCTCACCAGGGCAAATTCATTATTCTTGATGATTTCAATGTCCAAGTGGACAAAGACTAATACGTGGAGAGGACACCTGGGTATGGCAGGGCTAACTCCAATGGCCAGCTCCTTATCTCTAAGCGCAGCAACTTTGACCAAACCATCACAAGCATAAGGTGGAATTTTCCACTCCCAGAGACCAAGCGTGGTGGCAGACAGCGTGATGCACCATCAATCGAGCAAAGACTAGTTTGTATGCAAGAACAAATAGGCTTTTATTAGCAAAAGACTTGGAGCACACCCATGCCGATGAACTGGTCCAGACTGAGGCAGGGGGGTGGGGAGCAGTCGCCTTTATACCTGGACCGGGGGGGCGGGGGAGGAGTCTCGGGTAGGGCCGGCAGGGATGTGTCCAGGCATGTCACATATACAGGTAATAAGCTAACAGTGGTTTACCACATTCACCCCCTATTCAAAAAAGAGTCCGACGGGGGTGAGGTGGGTGGAACGATATTTACAGAATTACAAATTTAGTCTGATCTACCGCTGCGACCGCCGTAGTGCCGGTTGTGGTGTTGGTTCAGGTGGCCGCGGTGTTGGTTCAGGCGCCAGGTCGTAGTCGCTCGAGTCGTCTGTAGTCCCTTCAGATTTTCGGATGCGTGGTGGCGGCTCCTGGGGCTCAGGCGTGCTGTATACGGGGGCTAGGGGAGCATGCTGTGGCCCTGGTGCTGTATGGACAACGTTGGGGGTTGTGGGTCGTAGTGGTCCCTGGAGCACCTGCGGGTGCCAGGTCTCGAATAGAGACCGTGTCCTCCTGCCCGTTGGGGTACGCCACATAGGCGTATTGGGGGTTGGCGTGGAGGAGTTGGACCCGTTCGACCAGGGGGTCCGACTTATGGGTCCTCACGTGCTTCCGGAGCAGGACAGGGCCTGGGGACGTCAGCCACGACGGTAGTGAGGTCCCCGAGGAGGACTTTCTGGGGAAAACAAACATTCTTTCAAGAGGGGTAGCATTGGTAGCTGTGCAAAGGAGTGATCTAATCAAGTGTAGTGCATCAGGGAGGAGCTCTTGCCAGCGGGTGACTGGAAGACCTTTAGATCTCAGAGCTAGTAAAACGGCCTTCCAGACTGTCGCGTTCTCCCTCTCTACCTGTCCGTTCCCCCTGGGGTTGTAGCTGGTGGTCCTACTCGAGGCTATGCCTTTGGAGAGCAGGTACTGTCACAACTCATCACTCATAAAGGAGGATCCCCGGTCGCTATGGATATAGCTAGGGAAACTGAACAAGGTGAAGAGGCTGTGCAGGGCCCTGACGACTGTGGCCAAGGTCATATCCGGGCAGGGAATAGCGAAGGGGAAATGTGAATATTTGTCAATGACGTTGAGGAAGTATATGTTGCGGTCAGAAGAGGGGAGGGGGCCTTTGAAGTCGACGCTTAGGCATTCGAAAGGGCGGGTGGCTTTTATGAGGTGTGCTGTCTGGCCAATAGAAGTGCGGCTTGCACTCTGCGCAGACCTGGTAGTGTCTGGTTATAGACCTGACTTCCTCAATGGAGTAGGGCAGGTTACGGGCCTTAATGAAGTGAAAAAACCTGGTGACCCCCGGGTGGCAGAGGTCGTTGTGGAGAGTCTGCAATTGGTCTATTTGTGGCTTGGCACAAATTCCCCGGGACAGGGCGTCTGGGGGCTCATTGAGCTTCCCGGGCCGGTATAAGATGTCGTAATTGTAGGTGGAGAGCTCGATTCTCCACTTGAATATTTTATCGTTTTTGATCTTGCCCCGCTGCGTGTTATTAAACATGAATGCAACTGACCGTTGGTCCGTGAGTAGGGTGCATCGTTTACCAGCTAAGTAGTGGCGCCAGTGCCGTACAGCTAAGTCAGACGCATCGCTCTCCACCTGGAACGGGATGGATTCGTCTACAGCGTGCATCGTGGCCTTAGCGATATCTGCGGTCGAAGGCCAAGCGGGTCTCTGCCGTCAGGGGAAAAGAGGTGGATTTAATGAGCAGACGGGCTTTATCCGCATAATACGAGAAGAAGCCCAGGCATCTCCTCAGTGCTCAGTTATTTAAGAAGGGTAGGAAGGATAACCCGGGTAATTATAGGCCGGTGAGCTTGACGTCCGTGGTGGGGAAGTTGTTGGAGAAGATTCTTAGAGATAGGATGTATGCACATTTAGAAAGGAATAAACTCATTAACGATAGTCAGCATGGTTTTGTGAGAGGGAGGTCATGCCTCACTAACCTGGTGGTGTTTTTTGAAGAAGTGACCAGAATGGTTGACGAAGGAAGGGCCGTGGATGTTGTCTATATGGACTTTAGTAAAGCGTTTGACAAAGTCCCTCATGGTAGGCTAGTGAAAAAGGTTGGATCTCATGGGATAAAGGGGGAGGTGGCTAGATGGGTGGAGAATCGGCTTGGTCATAGAAGACAGAGGGTGGTAGTGGAAGGGTCTTTTTCCGGCTGGAGGCCTGTGACTAGTGGTGTTCCGCAGGGCTCTGTATTGGGACCTCTGCTATTTGTGATTTATATAAATGATCTGGAAGAAGGAGTAACTGGGGTGATCAGTAAGTTTGCGGACGACACAAAACTGGCAGGACTTGCAGATAGTGAGGAACATTGTCAGAGGCTACAGAAGGATATAGATAGGCTGGAAATTTGGGCAAAGAAATGGCAGATGGAGTTCAATCCTGATAAATGAGAAGTGATGCATTTTGGTGGGAATAATATAGGGAGGAGCTATACGATAAATGGAAGAACCATAAAGGGTGTAGAGACTCAGAGGGACCTGGGTGTGCAAGTCCACAGATCTTTGAAGGTGACGTCACAGGTGGAGAAGGTGGTGAAGAAGGCATATGGCATGCTTGCCTTTATAGGACGGGGCATAGAGTATAAAAGTTGGGGTCTGATGTTGCAGATGTATAGAACGTTGGTTCGGCCGCATTTGGAATACTGCGTCCAGTTCTGGTCGCCACACTACCAGAAGGACGTGGAGGCTTTGGAGAGAGTACAGAGGAGGTTTACCAGGATGTTGCCTGGTATGGAGGGGCTTGGTTATGAGGAGAGATTGGGGAAACTGGGGTTGTTCTCCTTGGAAAGACGGAGGATGAGGGGAGACTTAATAGAGGTGTATAAAATTATGAAAGGCATAGATAGGGTGAACGGTGGGAAGCTTTTCCCCGGGTCGGTGGTGACGTTCACGAGGGGTCATAGGTTCAAGGTGAAAGGGGGGAGGTTTAACACAGATATCAGAAGGACATATTTTACAGAGGGTCGTGGGGGCCTGGAATGTGTTGCAGGGCAAGGTGGTGGAGGCGGACACACTGGGAACGTTTAAGACTTATCTAGACAGCTAAATGAACGGAGTGGGAATGGAGGGATACAAAAGAGTGGTCTAGTTTGGACCAGGGAGTGGCGCGGGCTAATTGTTCTTTGTTTCTCGTTTCAAGGCTTCATTCTATGATCATCTTGCTGGTGCCAGTACAGAGCGAGACTACGGATAGTTGGGAACCTGTCTAGGGGGCAGGGAATTCAGATGGTGTTCGTAAAGCAGAAGTGGAAATGAATAGGGTTGGGAAGCATTTTCTGATCAGGGCCAGTGTGATCTCCTGGACTCGTTTCGATCGCCACAGGGGGTCGGAGAGGAATTTCCCAGATTTTTTTTTCCCCATATTGGCCCTGGGGTTTTCACTCTGGGTTTTCGCCTCTCCCTGGAGATCACATGGTCTGGAATGGGGGGGTGGGGGTGAGTTAATAGGTTGTGATGAACAAAGCATCGTAGCTGTGAGGGACAGCTCGGTGGATAGGATATTAGGATGTAGATAGGCTGGAAAATTGGGCGGGGATCCTGGATTCAGGATTCAATCCTGGACCGGGGAGCGGCGCGGGCTTGGAGGGCCGAAGGGCCTGTTCCTGTGCTGTATTGTTCTTTGTTCTTCTTTGTTCTTTGCTTTGAGGCTGGTGGGGAGGGGGAGTTCCAGGAGGGGACGCATGCGGTCGGGATCGGGACCGATGACCCCGTTTTCCACAACACAACCAAGGATGGCGAGGCGGTGTGTGCGGAATACGCACTTCTCCTTATTATAGGTCAGATTTAGGAGTGTGGCAGCGTGGAGGAATTTGTGGAGGTTGGCGTCGTGGTCCTGCTGATCATGGCCGCAGATGGTGACGTTATCCAGGTACGGGAAGGTGGCCCGCAGCCCTTTCTGATCTACCATTCGGTCCATCTCACGCTGGAAAACCAAGACCCCGTTGGTGACGCCGAAGGGGACCCTAAGAAAGTGATTGTGGCGGCCATCCGCCTCGAAGGCAGTATATTGGCGGTCCTCTGGGCGGATAGGGAGCTGGTGGTATGCAGATTTTAAGTCGATGGTGGAGAACAGCCGATATTGCGCAATCTGATTAACGATGTCAGATATGGGGGGAAGGGGGTACGTGTCCAGCTGCGTGTATCGGTTAATGGTCTGACTGTAGTCAATGACCATGCGATGTTTCTCCCCAGTTTTAACAACTACTACTTGGGCTCTCCAGGGGCTGGTACTGGCCTCGATGATCCCCTCCCCTAGGAGCCGTTGCACTTCGGACCTGATAAAAGCTCTGTCTCCAGCACTGTACCGTCTGCTCTTGGTGGCGATGGGCTTGCAATCAGGAGTGAGATTTTCAAACAGTGAGGGAGGGGCGACTTTAAGGGTCGAGAGGCTGCAGGTGGTGCGCGGTGGGCGATCTAAGAACTGCTGATTGCAAATGGAGAGCGGGGGAAAAGGCCCATTATACTCCATGGTGACGCTCTTAAGGTGCCTCAGGAAATCTAGCCCCAGGAGTACGGCAGCGCAGAGTTGTGGCAGCACGAGGAGCCTGAAATTTTTGTACACTGTGCCCCGCACAGTCAGGGTCGCCACGCGGTACCCGAGGACATCCACCGAGTGGGACTTTGAAGCCATGGAGATCATTTGCTTCACTGGCAGTACTGAAAGGGCGTAGCGACTCACTGTGTTAGGGTGAATAAAGCTCTCCGTACTCCCACAGTCAAACAAACAGTTTGTAATGCGACCGTTTACCTCGATGTCCATCATGGACCTGGCGAGTTGGTGAGGCCTGGACTGGTCCAGCGTAATCGAAGCCACCGTTGGATTTTGCGAGCAGTCGCACGCGGCTGACGGCGTCCAAGATGGCGGCCCGCACACGGCCTATGGTGTCCAAGGTGGCGGCCCGCATGGCTCACACGCGGCTACCGGCGCCTAAGATGGCGGCCCCCGCGGGTCGCACGCGGCGCTACTGGGCTTGGAGGTCGATTTCGCTCTGCATACCTTCACGTAATGGTCCTTCTTTCCACACCCAGAGCAGATCGCATCCTTCACCGGGCAGCATTGTCGGGGGTGCTTCCCCAGGCCGCAGAAGTAGCACTTCGGGCCTCCGGAGACTGCTGCAGCGGTCGGGTCATTGGTGGGACGTGGCATTGGGTAGGCCTGCGGCCCTCCTGAGTACAGAGGTGGCGGCGGCCGCGGTGTCCACGATGCACCCCCGTGGTCGGGGGTGTAGACCTCGAGATTACGGAAGGCCACCTCTAACAAGTCGGCAAGCGCCACAGTCTTTTGTAGGTCCAGCCCACCCTGTTCCAGCAGTCGTTGTTGGATATAGTTTGACCTGATACCCGTGACATAGGCATCTCTGATTAAGACCTCAGTGTTTTGGGTGGCTGTTACGGTCTTGCAGTTGCAGGCCCTGCCAAGTGCTCGCAACGCACGCAGGAGTTGATCACCCGATTCTCCTGGCTGTTGTCTGCGAGTAGCCAGAAGATGTCTGGCGTAGATTTCATTAGACTGTTTGTTGTACTGGCCTTTTAAAAGTTCGATTGCATCCTCGTAAGTTTCAGCGTCTCTAATCATCGAGAATACTTGATCGCTTACCCGGGCGTGGAGCACGTGTAGCTTGTCGGTTTTGGTCCGGACGACGGAGGAGGAGGTGAGGAAAGTTTCGAAACAGCGCAGCCAGTGATCGAAGCTGTTAGAGGCTCCTACAGCTTGAGGGTCCAGTTCGAGTTTGTCGGGTTTTAGTATCTGCTCCATCCCAAAACTTTTGCTAATAAAATTGATGCACCATCAATCGAGCAAAGACTAGCTTGTGTGCAAGAACAAATAGGCTTTTATTAGCAAAAGACTTGGAGCACACCCATGCCGATGAACTGGTCCAGACTGAGGCAGGGGGGTGGGGAGCAGTCGCCTTTATACCTGGACCGGGGGGGGGAGGAGTCTCAGGTAGGGCCGGCAGGGATGTGTCCAGGCATGTCACATATACAGGTAATAAGCTAACAGTGGTTTACCACACAGCGTAAGCGTCATGGTTCCCACCAGCTGGCCATGTGAGTTGCCACACTAGATCATCTGCTTTTCAGCTGATTATATATGCTTCAACATGAAGCATGTTATAATTTATGGTGAGGCGTGGTGGGATCCATCTGTCCCACCATTACCTTATTGCCCCATATTTCCGGGTCCCATATTGAAAATGTGCTTGTGCACATATTCACTCACTGCAGCCCAGGACTGAACGTCGCGAACATCAGAACAGCCCTGAAAAGAACTAAACAAACACATACCTAAGTTCAGTGACAACACAACAGATACGCCTCCGGTCTGTCGAGGATTGGTGGGAGATATGTTTTCCCTGTGATGGGAGCTGGAAATCCATAAACCTGACCACAAAAGACTGACAGGAGGTTACCAGTGTGGTCAGTGCTAACATGCTGCAGAGGAGATTCGCCATTCTGTGCAGGAAGTTGACCACAAGGGACATCACCACTGATTCTCTCGCATACACTTTTACACTTTCATCACTTCTCACATCCTACGTGAGTTGCCTCCTTAGCTCTTAGAGGTTCACACAATACAAAGAGAAGGCAGTCCGTGCTTATCATCTGCTTAGCCATCTGGTCTGTTCACAGTCTGTACATCTGTCTTCATGTAGGAAAACATTGTCCACAACAGGGCGAGGTCCCAAACTGATGGGGGATGACAGAGCTCAGGTCATTCACTCCCCCAGAGCTGGCCGGAAGGACTAGGATCAAGCCTGCACTGAAGACAAGATTGGTGTGGTAATATAATCAGGACCTAGTTTGAAGGCTGATTAAATTGGATATCCTAAATTAAAGAATTGGGCATTTTAAAATCAAGCACAAGCCTCAGCAGGCCAGACTTGATTCAGGCCAAATATACAAAAACACAGAAACATGTCTGGGCCTGTCCCATCAATCACCCATCAAAGATCATCGCACTGAGACACAGCAGGACCCATGGCCTATTGTTAGAAGAGTAAGAAGTTTAACAACACCAGGTTAAAGTCCAACAGGTTTATTTGGTAGCAAAAGCCACACACTTTTGCTACCAAATAAACCTGTTGGACTTTAACCTGGTGTTGTTAAACTTCTTACTGTGTTTACCCCAGTCCAACGCCGGCATCTCCACATCATGACTATTGTTAGAAGCCCAGATTGGGCCAGGCTTTCTGTCACCTAGAACTCTTGCAGTTACTTTATAGGGCAACATGTTACATGTAAACAACACCATGGAGATGGACACCTGGGGGCGTGCCCCTATGTCCTGCCAGGCAGACATCAAGAAACCCACTGGGTATTGGAACCCCATCCTGAGACCTCATTGGCCAGAAGCCAGAGAAGTTTCTGGAAAGGTCGGGAGAGGGGGGGAATAAAGGTACGCATCTCAGACACACCAGCAGCAAAGACTCGACGAGGGAGGTGATCTTGACCATCCGGAAGACTGACAAGAGAAGGAAGAAGATGCCATTGAGACTCACATTCGGGACTCAGAGAATCGGGCCTCCAGTTTGACCAAACCATCTTTGCAGATAGTACACTTGAATCTGGGATATTCTCTTGTTTTAAGTGGATAATTTAAAGGTTAATAGTATTATTATTAATAAACTTACTGAACCTTTACTTGTGTTTCTCCTTTATCCATCTTGCAAATAAAGGCACCTGGGTAAAACTTCTGAGTAAACCGGTCGAAAGTATCTGAGGTTTTGTAGGTACAACATTGGCATCTCCCAAAAAGCCAGTGAGGGCTCACCAACTGTCTCTCAATCACAGCCAAAAGTGAGAGTTTTTAATAGAACGAAGAACAATACAGCAAAGGAACAGCTCCTTCGACCCTCCAAGCCTGCGCCGATCACATTGCCCTATCTAGACTAACCGCTTATATCCCTCTATTCCCTGTTCATTCATACACCTATCAAAATAAGTATTAAATGTGGCTAACGTAACTGCCTCAACCACCTCACTCGGCAGTGCATTTCAGGCCCCCACCACCCTCTGTGTAAAAAACTTCCCCGCACATCTTCACTGAACCTTCCCCCCTTATCTTGAACTTGTGCCCCCTTGTAATTGTCATTTCTACCCTGGGAAAAAGCTTCCAACTGTTCACCCTATCTCCACCTCTCATAATACCTCTAATGTTGGTGACCATGCAGCCAATCACAAATTATATTTTCTCAGGCACCACAGGAAAAGGAAAAGGGCTACTGCCAGCCAGCCCATTAGCCCCAGACCATCCCAGATGAGGATGCTGAGATCCCACTGAATGTGGAGCCATCACCGTGTTCACCCACACACTCGATGTGTAGAGACACACACCCCAGTGGGACCTAGCTTTTGAGCAGAATTAGGGTCACCATCTGATGAGCACAGCACGGAATCGGGTCCACAACAGGCAGAGTCAATGACAGTTAAGGTCACTGACACTTGAGGGTCACCGGAGGCCAGGCTTCTGCTGAGTCCAAGTCTGATGATAAGCCTGTGAACTTGGCCCATAGAGATGTTGGAGCTCTAAAGACAGATGGCGGCACACCAGGCAGGGTTGTCAGGAGCTGTCAACAGATTAGAATGGAGCATGGAAGAGTCTGCTCATGTTCAGTCTGACGTTATCGTGCTGACATGCTAGTACATCAAAGTCACCAGTGGATGGGTGATGATCACCATGGAGGCCTTGGTACTGGGCTTTATGCTGAATATGAGCTAGGATCTGTACCTCATTGCTTCAGCCATGAGTGTTTTTGAGCATTGACTCAGTGAGAGGCTGATGGAATGCTTCAATCTCCCTCCAGGAGACCCTTCACCTTGGAGTCAAGGGCTGGCCGTTGGGCACTCACAGGAAGGAGGAGCATCAGTTGGACACCCTGAGGAAATCCACCCAGGACCCTCCTGGAATGACCAGCCACTCCAAGTGCCCTCTGCCTGTGATGCCATTAACTCCAGATGCTCAGGACAAGGAGGATGCACCTGCTGTAGGGAACTCTCCAGGTCTTGGCTCTCCAGAGGACACCCTCCAAAGTAATCACAGACAACAGCATCCACTTTCCACCTGCTTGATATTGACCTATTAGTCGTAAGTCTTGAGATTTCTGCTAGAGAGCAATGACTATGTGAGATTGGAGGTGTGTCAAGGCCACAGATGAACTGTGACAAAGGAGGATGCCACTCTGGACCTGAAGATCCGGCTGACATATCTTGACATTAACCCTGTACCAGCTTTCTGATGGGCAGCTGACAGTTATCTGATAATTACAGTGCCACCTGTGTGCCTGGTTTCCCTGTAGACATTTGAGACTGGTGGAATGAAAAGTCTCATGGGATCAGAGCGCCCTCCACGACATCTGATGTGTGCTCTTTATTATGAACAATTTAACTAGTTGATGCCTAAATGCACCGTTTGCGTTTTCTGACTCACAGATGCCAGGCTAGGCTGAACATAATATGGGAGACTCCAGACGATTGCAGTCATGAGTGCTTGACAAAGATCAAAAAATACTGCTGCTGAAGCTTCAACAGGGCACAGATAGTTAGCCTTTGCAGACTCAATTCATTACCGTGAGTGACAGATAACTGCACCCTAAGGAGCAATCTCATGCTGGGGTCTCAGTAAGATGATGAGGCTTGAACACTTGTTTTGCACAAATGATTGCTTGTGGAGAGATGTGGCTCTGCGGATGGAGATTAAACTTCAGGTAGCAAGGCAAGAATCACTGTGTGATGATTGTCTTCCCTGACTTGCCATACAACACTCCAGGCATACTGTCACAATTACAGTTCTGCTCCTACCTTTGGAAAGTTGCTGTAACAGTGCAATGTAGATGCTTGTCTACTCTGCTTAGTCCATAGTGGAACTAATATCCGAAACAGAAAACCTACATGCCTAGGCTGCCTAACACTCCAAGAATGAGGACATTGAATGAGTTGTTACTATTTTACATCACAGATTGATCTGCACCATTGAGATGATGAGGATAGCAACAAAGGTGTCATTGTCAAGCCAGCATTAAGTGCACAGCTGAAAGAAGCTCAACTGAGCCAATTATCCTCATTGTCCTTGAACCTCGTGCTAAAAGAATCTCACGGGCATGTCTGAGCTATTTTATGGCCCCCTCCTCTGGAACCTTAATTCACTCACCCTCATCAAGCTCAGCCACCTCAACTTTCTCTTCAGAGGAGATGTGCAGCTCCTCCACCTTTCGCTGTGCCAGACCATCCCTCACTTTGTAAGGCCAGGTTGGGTAGAACATAGTGATAAAGCAGGAAACTATCTAGTGAGAGTACAGAGCATGCTGCCTGACCAGTCCAGACATTGCAACATATCTTCAACATGCCAATGGTTTGCTCAATTAAGGTGCAGGCTGTAGAACGAGACATGTTGTATCTGTCCTCTGAAGCAATTTGTGGTCACCAAACAGGTGTCATCAGCCACGTCTTTAATGAGTAGACTTTTATCACCTGAGCCCAATCATGGATGTGCTGAGGGTCCTCAAAGATCTGTGGCACCTCAGAGTGACTCAAAATGCAGGAGTTGTGGGAGCTCCTAGGGTATCTCGCACAGACCAGCTGTACATTCAGAATGGTAGCCTTTCCCATCGAATCTGCACCGACCACAATCCCACCCAGGCCCCATTCCCATAACCCCACATATTCATCCTGCTAATCCCGACACTAGGGTCAATCACCTAACTCGCACATCTTTGGACTGTGGGAGGAAACCGGAGCACTCGGAGGAAACCCATGCAGACATGGGGAGAATGTGCAAACTCCACATAGACAGTGACCTGAGGCCGGAATTGAACCTGGGTCCCTGGCGCTGTGAGGCAGCAGTGCCATCCCTTCAACAACAGGAATAATTCTTTCAACTTCTTTCAATAACAAGAATAACTCTTGCAAGAGTTATTCATCATCAGATTATTATTCACTTCAATGGTGGTGTACACAGAATCTGTGTGATTTCCAGCAGGATGGAGGACAGTAGGCATGACTTCTGCAACATGTCAAATTGAAAGAAAGTCCCATGAACAGAATATGGACATCGATAAAATGTTCATTGACCCGACCATGGCTTCTGACACAGTAAGAGTTTTAACAACACCAGGTTAAAGTCCAACAGGTTTATTTGGTAGCAAATGCTATTAGCTTTCGGAGTGCTGCTCCTTCGTCAGATGGAGTGGAAATCTGCAGTAACAATGTCACTATCCAAGAACTACATTTCAATATATTTAACACATGATGTACATGTTTAAAGAATAACGAGCATATATAACTTGTAAATTGGACATGTAGTTAACAAGTGATATAATATCACTGTGATACTCATAAGTGAGGAATTTGGAGTGGGAGGGTGAAAATCGAGTTGTCGTGGTCCATGTAGGGGTCAATGACATAGACAAAACAGGAACTAAGGATCTGCAGAGGGAGTATGAAGAGCTAGGGAACAAATTAAAAAGCAGAACCAACAAGGTGGTAATCTCTGGATTACTACCTGAGCCACGCACAAATTGGCGCAGGGTTAATAGGATTAAGGCGACGAATGCATGGCTCAAGGATTGGTGTGGGAGGAATGGGTTCGAATTCATGGGGTATTGGCACCAGTATTTGGGCAGATGGGACCTGTATAGATGGGATGGTCTCCGTTTGAACCGTGCTGGGACCAGAGTCCCAGCGAATCGTATCACTAGGGCTGTAGATAGGGCTTTAAACCAATTTATGGGGGGGAGGGTACAGAGGTAAGAGGAATTACAAAATCAATGGTAGAGGAGAGGGAGTGAGTGCAAGTGAATGAGGGCATTCAAGTAGTTAAAGGAGTAGAGGGCGAGGGAGAGATTGATAGCGTTTCATCAAATCGGGTCCAGATAAAAGCTGGAATAAAGACACTTTGCCTGAATGCACGAAGCATTCGGAACAAAGTTAATGAGTTGATGGTGCAAATCAGCACAAATGGGTATGATCTAGTGGCCATTACAGAAACGTGGCTGCAGGGAGACCAGGACTGGGAGATGAATATCCAGGGGTATCAGGCATTTAGGAAGAATAGACAGGAAGGAAAAGGTGGTGGGGTAGCTCTGTTAATAAAAGATATCAGGGTAGTAGTGAGGGATGACATGGGCTCTAAGGAACAAAACGTGGAATCGTTATGGGTAGAGATAAGGAATAGTAGGGGGAGAAAGACACTAGTAGGCGTGGTCTGTAGGCCCCCAAATAATAATGTTGAGGTGGGGAGGGCTATAAACAAGCAAATAATGGATGTGTGCAAAAATGGAACGGCAATAATCATGGGGGACTTCAACCTGCATATTGATTGGCTGACTCAAGTTGGAAGGGGTGGGATGGAAGAAGAGTTCTTAGAATGTTGTCGGGATAGTTACCTTGAACAGTATGTTACAGAACCGACGAGGGAACGAGTTATCTTAGATCTGGTAATGTGTAACGGGGTAGGTAGAATTAAGGATGTTCTTGTGAAGGACCCTCTTGGGTCAAGTGATCACAACATGGTCGAATTTCTGATACAAATGGAAGAGGAGAAAGTAGGGTCCCATACCAGTGTCCTCTGTTTCAACAGAGGGAAGTACGATAGGATGAGGGCTGAATTGGCTAAGGTGGATAGGGAGAGCAGACTGGTAGGTAGGACAGCTGAGGGACAGTGGAGGATTTTTAAGGAGATCCTTTTCAGTACTCAGCAACAATATATTCCGGTGATAAAGAAGGACTGTAAGTAAAGGAATAACCAGCCGTGGATAACGAAGGAAATTAAGGAGAGTATTAAATTAAAGACCGATGCGTACAGAATGGCCAAAAATAGTGGAGAATCGGAAGATTGGGAAAACTTTAAGAAACAACAAAGAACGACTAAGAAAGCGATAAAGAAAGGAAAGATAGGTTATGAAGCTAGGCTAGCTCTAAATATAAAAAATGATAGTAAAAGCTTTTACAAATATATAAAAAGGAATAGAGTGGCAAGAGTGAATGTTGGACCCTTGGAGGATGAGAGGGGGGATTTAATAGTGGGAAATGAGGAAATGGCTGAAACTTTAGATAAGTTTTTTGTGTCGGTCTTCACGGTGGAAGACACAAATAGTTTACCGAATATTAACGATAGAGGGTTGGTAGGAGGAGAGGTACTCAATACAATTAATGTTACCAGGGAGGCAGTGCTTGGTAGACTAACAGGACTGAAGGTGGACAAGTCCCCGGGCCCGGATGGAATGCATCCCAGGGTACTGAAAGAAATGTCAGAGGTAATAGCAGATGCGCTAGTGGTTATTTATCAAAATTCGTTGGATTCTGGGGTAGTGCCGGTGGATTGGAAAATGGCTAAAGTTACGCCGTTGTTTAAAAAAGGAAGTAGACAAAAGGCGGGTAACTACAGGCCGGTAAGCTTAACGTCTGTAGTTGGGAAAATGCTGGTATCCATCATTAAAGAAGAAATAGCAGACCATCTGGATAAGAATGGTTCGATTAAGCAGACGCAGCATGGATTCATGAGGGGAAAGTCGTGCTTGACGAACTTGTTGGATTTTTATGAAGATGTGACTAGTGCGGTTGACGGAGGGGAACCGGTGGATGCGGTGTTTTTGGATTTCCAAAAGGCGTTTGATAAGGTGCCTCACAAAAGGTTGCTGAAGAAGATTGGGTCACACGGAGTTGAGGGTAGGGTGTTAGCGTGGATTGGGGATTGGCTATCCGACAGGAAGCAGAGAGTTGGAATAAATGGGTGCTTTTCTGGTTGGCAGATGGTAACTAGTGGCGTGCCACAGGGGTCAGTACTGGGGCCTCAACTATTTACCATTTATATAGACGATCTGGAGGAGGGGACTGAGTGTAGGGTAACAAAGTTTGCAGACGACACAAAGATAAGTGGAAAAGTGAATCATGTGGAGGGCGTAGAAGGTCTGCAGAGAGATTTGGACAGGCTGAGTGAGTGGGCGAGGATCTGGCAGATGGAGTATAACGTTGACAAATGCGAGGTTATTCACTTTGGAGGAAATAATAGCAAATTGGATTATCTAAATGGAAAAAAATTACAACATGCTACTGTGCAAAGGGGCCTGGGGGTTCTTGTGCATGAGACGCAAAACCCAGTCTGCAGGTGCAACAGGTGATCAAGAAGGCAAATGGGATATTGGTCTATATCGCAAGGGGGATAGAATATAAAAGCAGAGATGTCTTGCTGCATCTGTACAGGGCATTGGTGAGGCCACAGCTGGAATACTGTGTGCAGTATTGGTCCCCTTATTTGCGGAAGGATATATTGGCCTTGGAGGGAGTGCAGAGAAGGTTCACCAGGTTGATACCAGAGATGAGGGGTGTTGATTATGAGGAGAGACTGAGCAGATTGGGTTTGTACTCGTTAGAATTTAGAAGGCTGAGGGGGGATCTTATAGAAACCTATAAGATAATGAATAGGGATATTGAATAACCAATAAGGATAGGGTAGAGGTGGAGAGATTCTTTCCACTTAGAAAGGAAGCTAGAACTAGAGGGCACAGCCTCAAAATAAAGGGGGATCAGTTTAGGACAGAGTTGAGGAGGAACTTCTTCTCTCAGAGAGTGGTGAATCTCTGGAATTCTCTGCCCAATTAAGTGGTGGAGGCTACCTCGTTAAATATGTTTAAATCATGGATAGATGGATTCCTGATCGGTAAGGGAATGAGGGGTTATAGGGATCAGGCGGGTAAGTGGAACTGATCCACTTCAGATCAGCCATGATCTTATTGAATGGCGGGGCAGGCTCGAGGGGCTAGATGGCCTACTCCTGCTCCTATTTCTTATGTTATGTTCTTAATAGTTTATGCCAATTTGGGCCTTTTGTCCAACACACTATTGCTGCTCACTGAAAAAACAATTTCTTCAGGCAGACATGCATCTCTTATGCTCCAAAACCCATGACATTAAGACACTCGGTTGAAACTTCCAACACACTTCAAATGTTGTTCCACTCATCCCAGGTCTTTCAGATCAAATTATTACCAGCAAGATCCACCTTGATAGTAATTGTACTGTTCCTCCCCAGAGCATTATCTGTTTCCTCTCTCTGTGTCTTAAAGAACTGATGTCACTTTGCTCTGAGGTATTGTGTGAAGGTGTGCAAAATGTCATTTGATATTTCAATAAGTTTCTGTTTGAGTTTCTCCCCCATGGCCACATCACAGGGATATTTCTAAGCTGGGGTGTTTTCAGAATTCTCAATCTTCCCTTTAGTTAGATGGGTCATTTTAAATCATAATTGTCTTGTACAGTCCAGCTTCATTACACACTCTTGCCTTCTCTACAGAGTCCTTCAGACCTTCCTTCCTGCTTTCTACCCGAACATACTCAGCACATCCCATACTTTCCCTGCTTCTGTACCTGCTTAATAATTGCTACAACTATAATATTTTCCAGTTCTGACAAGGGGTCACAAACCTGAATCATTGGCTGAATTTAGTGGAGCTCGCCAGAGCAGGCATGATGGCAGACAGACCGGGAAAATTGGGCAGGAGTGTTCACATCCAATACCCGCCACTTGGAAAAAAAATTCAATTAACTTGGGGGTGGAAAGAGCGCACTGCAGGAATTCCACCCACTGGCAGCAGGGTGCCAATTAGGCTCATAAATGAACCACTTAAAGCCAATAACTCTAAGCTCACTGGAATTTAATGTTCATTCGAGGATATAATAGAACTCTTACGTGTCTCCTGCAGCTCCTGAAGGCCACCCAGCAAACCCTATCAAGTTTACTCAGGGCCTCACTGATGGTCACTCAGTGCCCAATCAAGGGACCTGGCATTGGGATGGGTGAGGGAACTGAAAACTTGCTCTCTGACCACCCCTGCCTCTCCTTTCTCTGTCAGCCCCCCTCCCCTCACCCCATCCCGGGAATCTCCATCCCACTCATCTGTTTCCAGGGATCCAGTGTCAATTCTCTGCGTAAGCCTTGGGGCATTACTGATGGCAGTTACCACTCCCTGTGGCACTGCAGCAATGGAACGTTGCCAGCCCCTAACTGGTCAACAGCTTTCAGGGGTGGATTTCCACCCTCCAGGATCCTTTAACATGTGGGAAGCCCCAGAGCTGGCCCAAGTGCATTCCTATTGCATTGAACCTCCACAGAAGCAATGTTGTGTTCCCATTGGTTCTCCAAATGATGGGGGAATCTGTGTCACTAGAACTGAATTCTCCCCGTTAACTGTGTTTCTCTTAGTGCTGCCTGATCTCCTGAATATTTCTAGCATATACTGCTTATAGTTAAGCATCTTTAGTATTTAATTTAAGATTCAAGAATGTTGCTATTTGAATTAAGGTACAGCTCTGCTTCCATCATACAGCTCTTCAATTTGCAAAATCTACAATAGATTAGTAAACTACTTTCCAAAAGTTTATGTTACACTAAATGTTTTCATCAAAAAAAAAAGCAATATCAAGATTGCTTCACATCATCTTACCTGCTATTTGCTGGTTCAGTTTATTAGGAATCTGAGACAATTTATGTCGCAGTTTACTGGCTTTGATGGTTTCCACTTCAAGTACATCATGAACATTCCTTCTAACTTCTTCCTGGTAAGTGCCATAATGTACAATAATTTATTTTTACAAAGCTGTTTAATATATATCCTGCAACAAGTTACCATCCCAACATGTTTTTCATACTTTAAAATACTCCCTTTCCATATGGAATTAGTTTGTTTTGTGTTGGATTTTGTGGTGCAACACGATCAAATGCATTAAACTGTAAAACAAAAACATTTTTGTCCAGTTATTAGTGTAGATTTTGAGTTTGCATTCACCTCAAGATCCCGTACGGATTCCCACACTTCCAAGGCGAACTTTAGGTAAACCTCAGAACTAACCATGCTCTAGCAGTGTGAAGCTTTTGTTATTCACATCACTCATCTGTTATGATGGAGGTTTTAGATTAAGTGGAGGAGGTTTTGCTATATTCTAATACAAAAATATTATACTGCTATCAATGACATTTATGAGACTACTTGAGGTTACAAATTCAACTCCGAGTACAGAACTGTACATGTCAGGAATGAATATCATATAGGTGCGCAGGCCCTGCAGGATTCTCTATCAATTTTAATAAATTGAACTTCTGAGTTGCCTGAACCTTGTTTTAAATTTTTAAATATGCAGTATGCAAAATGGTCACATTTCCTACATTACAACAGTGACTACAATTCAAATTCTTTTTGGCTGTAAACATTTGCTCCATCTGGTGGTCATGAAAGGTGCTATAACTCATGCCTTTTTTTCCCCTTTTATAGAACATAATAGCAGCAGGAGACAAAAGACCTGCAAAGCCTGCTCAATCATTCATGCAAGCATGATTGATCTTCCGCATCAATTCTACTTTTGTGCCAGCTCTTAGTTTCCCTCAATTTCCTGAGACATTTTACGAATTGTCTTGTTATAGTTTTGTTTTACACTAAAATTCTTCATATTTCAATTTCTTTTACTTTGTAAAAATAATTTAAAGATAGAGGCAACCAGTAGCTTGTTCCCTATTTGTTAATGGTATACTGTGGAATCATAAGGTGGCATTCATGGAAACCATGTATCACATCATAAGAATAGGCAATCCCCATTTCCCTGCTTAAACGCAGGTTAGGGGGTGGTGACCAAGAAAAATACTGGATAAAAGGGATACAGAACATAATGTTCTAAATAAATGATAAAGCATCTATGGGAAGTAGAGTGAAAATGGGTAAACATTCTGTTTTCCAAGTCTTGAATCAATGTTGTCAGGAAATTGTTTGTTTCAAAATATTTGAATGTACCTTATTGATGGTGAAGATTCTTACTTATTCTGTCATGGGATGTGGGTATCACGAGCAAGGTTGGCATGTATTCCCCATTCCTAATTGCCCTTGAAGTGGTGGCTAGGCCATTTCAAAAGGCAGTTAAAAGTCAATCACATTGCTGTGGCTCTAAAGTAGCATGCAGGTAAGGATGACACTTCTGACATGTTTTCCATTTTCCTCAACTGAGGGCACACCCTTCCCCCTACTGTGGTTGACAAGGCCCTCAATAGTGTCTAACCTATTTCCTACACTTCTGCCCTCACTCCTTCCCCTCCCTTCCAGAACCACAATCGGGTTCCCCTTGTCCTCTTTTCTATCCCGCCAGCTTCTGTATTCAAAGGATTATCCTCCACCACTTCTTCCAACTCCAGCTAAACACATCTTCCCCTCACATCCCCTCCCTTGTCAGCATTCTGAAGGGACCATTCCCTCTGCAACACCCTAGTCCACTTCTAACACATCATCCCCTTCAAGTGCAATTGTGGGAGGTGTAACTCTTGCTCCTTTACTTCCTACTCGTCACAGTCCAAGGCCGCAACCACTAACCACTCCTTCCAAGTGAATCAGTGATTTACTTATACTTCTTTCAACTTCGTCTACTGTATATGTTGTTCACAATGTAGTCTCCTCTGTAATGGGGAGACCAAACACAGACTGGGTGACCATTTTGCGGGTCACCTTCACTCAAGTCTGCAAGCATGACCCTGACCTTCCGGTTGCTTGCCATTTCAATTCACCATCTTTCTCTATGCCCACATTTCTGTCCTCAGCCTACCACGGTGTCCCAGGGAAGCCCAAAGTAAGCTGGAGGAACGGCACCTCATCTTCCAGTTAGACAATTTACAGCCTTCTGGACTCAATATCAAGTTCAACATCTTCAAACCATGAACTCGGTCCTCCAGTTTGAAGATCCTTCCCCACTCACCTGTATCTTCTCATGTTTTGCTTTCATACAGCACTGACCTTCATTCTGCTGGGCATATCTACTCTGGATCAATCATTACTATCTTTGCCTTTGGTTTCATGACGTCTTTGTCATTTAATCTCCCCTGTCCTCTATGCTTCACCTCTTTTTCAACAGCATAAAATGTGAAGTAACTCTCACAAGGCCGATGTCCCTTCTTCAAATCCAGATTTATTTTCAGACGGGTACTTCATAGTACAGAGTATAACATTCTGAGTGCTGGTAACCCAGACACTCCACAGTATGCACTCCAGCAGGGCTCCAAGATTGGTCAGCATTAACAGCCTCAAACAGGGAGCTCATATTCTAACAGGTCCACCTCTTGGGGTTTGTTAAAGTCATTACAGCTCAGCTCTTCCCTTCTAGGTCCGAGGAACCTCAGCAGGTCGTTCACCTTGCGAGCCTCTTGCACCGTTTCAATGCCAGGTCTGGTTCTTCTAGCTCTGTGTCGGAAGTAGAAGGGGTGTAGCGGACTGGAGCTCGCCTCTTTTATCTTGAGTATTGAGGTACGGGTTCACTCCCTTTATTGGGTGGCAAGGGAGTTGATGCGGCTAGGTTGGCCATATCCAATTCAGACTCCGAGGTTCCAATGACTGGAGACGGAGAGCAGGAGCTGGCGGGTCCCAGAATTTTTTCCAAGGCTCCCAAATGTGCTAGGTATAAATTGTTTCGGCATGGCCTGGAGTTTAACAGCTTTTCAATTTCATAGGATAGTATCTCCCACGTGGACTTTGTAGGAAATTGGTCCTGTCCTTGAGTCAACTGTACCGTAGCCACGATGGGATGATAGCCTGGCTCGGGATGACAAACTTGGAGCCTCGTGGTAGTATGCCATCTTTCATGCTCAGCTGCTCTCTCCGACTCCTGTATAGGTGGAATGTGGGCTGCAATAGCCTTTTTATTTCCCCCGTCAGTACTAGCTGTTTCAATTTTGCGATGACTGGCTCTATGTGTCCACAATCGAATATTATTTGCTGCCACTGGGAGAGTTTCCAAAAAGTTCATTGTCATCACTGTCTCTTCCATTGGGGGTACCACCGGTGGGGTGTCTGCTAACAGTAGCTGACTTAAGGCATCTGTATTGGCTATACGGTCTCCTGGATGGTGTTTCAATCGAAAATTGTACGCAGCCTATAATAAAGCCCACTGCTGGATTCGTGCCTATGCTATGAGCAGCTCCGCCTCACCCTTCTTTAGCAGGCCTAATACTGGCTTGTGGTCCGTGAAATGACGAATTTTCGCCAATACAAGCACTGGTGGAATTTCTTAACCCTTCTTTTTCAATGTGGGCTTATTTGCATTCTGTGATAGCCAAGGTCCTGGAAGTGTATGTAATTGTGCGTTCATCTCCATTTGGCCACCAATGTGCCAATACCACCCTATTTCCATACAGGGATACATTGTAGGTTAGTAGTAGTTCTTTCCTGGGATCGCAATATTGCAGAACATTCGACGAGGAAAACTTTTGCTTTACTTTACTGAAAGCCAAGAATTGACTGGAAACCCACTCCCAAGGCTGATCTTTTTTGCTGTAATGGGGCCAGGTTGGAGTCAAGGTTGGGTATAAATTTCCCGTAGTAAGTTACTAACCCCTGCCTCGGAAAACCAACTTGGAACTTCCTCAAGGTTCTCTACGTGTTCGTTATTTGTTTTCCTGTTATGAGGACGTCATTCAGATAAATAGCCACCTGAGGTAGACCTTGTAAGAAGTTCTCTATCGTTCGTTGGAAAATTGCGCAGGCGGACGATACCCCAAATAGCATTGGTAAAGGCCCTTTGAGTATTAGTTGTTGAATATCTCTGGAAATTCACATCTAGCTGTAATTGTAAGCACACACGACTCATATCAACTTTTGAAAGTTCTCCTGCCAACTTGGCATACAAGTCCTCATCTGAAGGAAATCCCCGCAAAGGCGGACTGATCCATCCGGCTTCAAAACTGGTACAACCGATGCTCCCCATTCCGCAAATTGGACTGGTTTGATGATCCCTTCACATTCAGTTCCAACTTTTTCCCATAAGGCAAATGGTACGAGCAGGGCCTGACAAAAATAGCTTTCTGGTCAACATATAAGGTCACCTTTTCTTCTTCGATAGTTCCTAGGCCTTCCTGGAAAACATCAGGGCATTTAAGCAGGACTTGTACTAAGGCGGCCATTATCTAGCTGAAAAATGTTGAGCCAATCTAGGTGGACCTCTTGCAACCAATTTTGCCCCATTAGGTTTGGGCCCAAGCCCTCCACTACAATCATTGGGAACCGAACCAGTTGCCTTTCATAGGAAACAGGGACAGAGGCTGCTCCCACAATTCAGAAGGGCTCCCCTGCATAGGTTCTCTGTCTTGCTGAGGTCTTGATTAAAGTTAAGGGTTGGAGTCCACAGCGAATTTTATGGAACTCTGAATCTCCGACCACCAATACGGCTGCACCCTTATCGATCTCCATTAGTATCAGATATCCGCTTGACCATACACTTATCTTGATTGGGTCTAATTTGGACATCGCTATGCAATTTAATTGTTCCACATCAAATGTAGGTGGGCCTTCCAGAGCGTGAATTCACCTGGATACTGGCCCATGGGTTGTTTTCCTAAATCCAGGTCTTGTAGGGCTCCTTTGCCATTCTGACTCCACATACCAGCAACAATTATAATGCACTACCAGACAAAATTCTAAAGGGACTTGTGATTGTTTAGTCACAGTTTGGCTTTGCTTTGGGGCTGTGCTGTGGGCAGGCCTAGAATTACATGGATCTGGGTGCTTCCTGAATGAGGTAATGTAATCGCCTGCGCTTAAATCAGGTGAGTCACCTGATGAAGGAGCTGCGCTCCGAAAGCGCGTGATTCCAAATACACCTGTTGGACTTTAACCTGGTGTTGTGAGACTTCTTTCCATTTCTCTTAAATTAAACTAACATTTCTGGAAAAAAAGATGCCAGCCCATTATACTTCCCTGTGTGAGTTCTTAATGGGTTTGCCAATTATCGTACTTTTAGATTAAAGACTGCCAAATAGTTAAAAATATAATTGCAATGCTGAGGTGGGGTGCTTGAGCAGAACCTGTAAAAAGCATGGCCTAAATAAAACAAGCTAAAATATTCAACATAAACACATTAGTATTCAAACTTTAACAACTTCAGCTCAGATCCTACCAGTTGACTAACTCCTTCGACAATTTGTTTGAAATGTCGCACAGTTTCACGACCAAAACAAACATTTTCGGTTTTCAGACTTTTTTCTGAAAAACAAACATTTGGACTAGTTTTGTACAGCTCACTACAATAAAAAAAGGACAATAACATGGCCGAGTGGGGAAAAGGGGGCGCGGCGGAATGGGGGGTGCGCGTGGGGCACATGGGGATTGCGGGGGTCGCGTGGGGATTGCGGGGGTCGAGTGGGTGAGTGTAGGGGGGGCGTGGGGGGGGCGCGTGGGGGTGGTGCTTGGCGGGGCGTGTGGCGGGTCGTGGGGGGCGCGCGGCGGGGCGTGCGGCGGGGCGCGGGGGCGCGTGGTGGGGCGCGGGGGGCGCGTGGCGGGGCGCGTGGCGGGGCGCGGGGGGCGAGTGGGGCGCGTGGTGGGCTCGTGGCGGGGGGCACGTGGCGGGGCGCTGGGGGCGTGTGGCGGGGTGAGGGGGGAGCGTGGCGGGGCGCGGGGGACGCGTGGCGGGGCGCGGGGGACGCGTGGCAGGGCGCGGGGGGCGGGGAGCGCGTGGCTGGGCGCGAGGGGCGCGTGGCGTGGCGCGGGGCACGGGGCGCGTGTGGCGGGGCACGCGTGGCGGGTCGCGGGGGTGCGTGGCGGGTGGCGGGGGGCGCGTGGCGGGTGCGCGCGCGGCGGGGTGCGTGGTGGGGCGCGGGGGGCGCGTGGCGGGGCGCGGGGGGCGGGGCGCGAATGGCGGGGCGGGGCGCGCGTGGCGGTGCGGGGGGTGCGTGGCGGGGACGCGGGGGGCAGGCGGCCGGGGGGGTGGGGGGGGAGCCGCGGGGGGGTGGGGGGGAGCCGCGGGGGGTGGGGGGGGGGAGCCGCGGGGGGGTGGGGGGGGAGCAGGGGGGGAGCCGCGGGGGGGAGCGGGGGGGGAGCGGGGGGGGAGCCGCGGGGGGGTGGGGGGGGAGCCGCGGGGGGGTGGGGGGGAGCCGCGGGGGGGTGGGGGGGGAGCCGCGGGGGGGTGGGGGGGAGCCGCGGGGGGGTGGGGGGGAGCCGCGGGGGGGTGGGGGGGGAGCCGCGGGGGGCGGGGGCGGAGCCGCGGGGGTGCGGGGGCGGAGCCTCGGGGGGGTGGGGGCGGAGTCGCGGGGGGGTGGGGGCGGAGCCGCGGGGGGGTGGGGGGCGGAGCCGCGGTGGGGTGGGGGGGGAGCCGCGGTGGGGTGGGGGGGGAGCCGCGGGGGGGTGGGGGGGGAGCCGCGGGGGGTGGGGGGGGAGCCGCGGGGGGGTGGGGGGGAGCCGCGGGGGGGTGGGGGGGAGCCGCGGGGGGGCGGGGGCGGAGCCGCGGGGGGGTGGGGGCGGAGCCGCGGGGGGGTGGGGGGCGGAGCCGCGGGGGGGTGGGGGCGGAGGCGCGGGGGGGTGGGGGCGGAGCCGAGGGGGGGTGGGGGCGGAGTCGCGGGGGGGTGGGGGCGGAGCCGCGGGGGGGTGGGGGCGGAGCCGCGGGGGGGTGGGGGCGGAGCCGCGGGGGGGTGGGGGCGGAGCCGCGGGGGGTGGGGGCGGAGCCGCGGGGGGGTGGGGGGGAGAGTCGCGGGGGGGTGGGGGGGAGAGTCGCGGGGGCGTGGGGGGAGAGTCGCGGGGGCGTGGGGGGGAGAGTCGCGGGGGCGTGGGGGGGGAGAGTCGCGGGGGCGTGGGGGGGAGAGTCGCGGGGGCGTGGGGGGAGAGTCGCGGGGGCGTGGGGGGGAGAGTCGCGGGGGCGTGGGGGGGAGAGTCGCGGGGGCGTGGGGGGGAGAGTCGCGGGGGCGTGGGGGGGAGAGTCGCGGGGGCGTGGGGGGAGAGTCGCGGGGGCGTGGGGGGAGAGTCGCGGGGGCGTGGGGGGGAGAGTCGCGGGGGCGTGGGGGGAGAGACGCGGGGGCGTGGGGGGGAGAGTCGCGGGGGCGTGGGGGGGAGAGTCGCGGGGGCGTGGGGGGGAGAGTCGCGGGGGCGTGGGGGGGAGAGTCGCGGGGGCGTGGGGGGGAGAGTCGCGGGGGCGTGGGGGGGAGAGTCGCGGGGGCGTGGGGGGGAGAGTCGCGGGGGCGTGGGGGGGAGAGTCGCGGGGGCGTGGGGGGGAGAGTCCGCGGGGGCGTGGGGGGGAGAGTCGCGGGGGCGTGGGGGGGAGAGTCGCGGGGGCGTGGGGGGGAGAGTCGCGGGGGCGTGGGGGGGAGAGTCGCGGGGGCGTGGGGGGGAGAGTCGCGGGGGCGTGGGGGGGAGAGTCGCGGGGGCGTGGGGGGGAGAGTCGCGGGGGCGTGGGGGGGAGAGTCGCGGGGGCGTGGGGGGGCGAGTCGCGGGGGCGTGAGGGGGAGAGTCGCGGGGGCGTGGGGGGGAGAGTCGCGGGGGCGTGGGGGGGAGAGTCGCGGGGGCGTGGGGGGGAGAGTCGCGGGGGCGTGGGGGGGAGAGTCGCGGGGGCGTGGGGGGGAGAGTCGCGGGGGCGTGGGGGGGAGAGTCGCGGGGGCGTGGGGGGGAGAGTCGCGGGGGCGTGGGGGGAGAGTCGCGGGGGCGTGGGGGGAGAGTCGCGAGGGCGTGGGGGGGAGAGTCGCGGGGGCGTGGGGGGGAGAGTCGCGGTGGCGTGGGGGGGGGAGAGTCGCGGGGGCGTGGGGGGGAGAGTCGCGGGGGCGTGGGGGGGAGAGTCGCGGGGGGCGTGGGGGGGAGAGTCGCGGGGGCGTGGGGGGGGAGAGTCGCGGGGGCGTGGGGGGGGAGAGTCGCGGGGGCGTGAGGGGGAGAGTCGCGGGGGCGTGGGGGGGAGAGTCGCGGGGGCGTGGGGGGGGAGAGTCGCGGGGGCGTGGGGGGGAGAGTCGCGGGGGCGTGGGGGGGGAGAGTCGCGGGGGCGTGGGGGGGAGAGTCGCGGGGGCGTGGGGGGGAGAGTCGCGGGGGCGTGGGGGGGAGAGTCGCGGGGGCGTGGGGGGGAGAGTCGCGGGGGCGTGGGGGGGAGAGTCGCGGGGGCGTGGGGGGGAGAGTCGCGGGGGCATGGGGGGGAGAGACGCGGGGGCGTGGGGGGAGAGTCGCGGGGGCGTGGGGGGGGAGAGTCGCGGGGGCGTGGGGGGGAGAGTCGCGGGGGCGTGGGGGGGAGAGTCGCGGGGGCGTGGGGGGGAGAGTCGCGGGGGCGTGGGGGTGAGAGTCGCGGGGGCGTGGGGGGAGAGTCGCGGGGGCGTGGGGGGGAGAGTCGCGGGGGCGTGGGGGGGGAGAGTCGCGGGGGCGTGGGGGGGAGAGTCGCGGGGGCGTGGGGGGGAGAGTCGCGGGGGCGTGGGGGGGAGAGTCGCGGGGGCGTGGGGGGGAGAGTCGCGGGGGCGTGGGGGGGAGAGTCGCGGGGGCGTGGGGGGGAGAGTCGCGGGGGCGTGGGGGGGAGAGTCGCGGGGGCGTGGGGGGGAGAGTCGCGGGGGCGTGGGGGGGAGAGTCGCGGGGGCGTGGGGGGGAGAGTCGCGGGGGCGTGGGGGGAGAGTCGCGGGGGCGTGGGGGGGAGTCGCGGGGGTGTGGGGGGGAGAGTCGCGGGGGCGTGGGGGGGAGAGTCGCGGGGGCGTGGGGGGGAGAATCGCGGGGGCGTGGGGGGGGAGAGTCGCGGGGGCGTGGGGGGGAGAGTCGCGGGGGCGTGGGGGGGAGAGTCGCGGGGGCGTGGGGGGGAGAGTCGCGGGGGCGTGGGGGGGAGAGTCGCGGGGGCGTGGGGGGGAGAGTCGCGGGGGCGTGGGGGGGAGAGTCGCGGGGGCGTGGGGGGGAGAGTCGCGGGGGCGTGGGGGGGAGAGTCGCGGGGGCGTGGGGGGGAAGAGTCGCGGGGGCGTGGGGGGAAGAGTCGCGGGGGCGTGGGGGGGAGAGTCGCGGGGGCGTGGGGGGGAGAGTCGCGGGGGCGTGGGGGGGGAGAGTCGCGGGGGCGTGGGGGGGAGAGTCGCGGGGGCGTGGGGGGGAGAGTCGCGGGGGCGTGGGGGGGAGAGTCGCGGGGGCGTGGGGGGGAGAGTCGCGGGGGCGTGGGGGGGAGAGTCGCGGGGGCGTGGGGGGGAGAGTCGCGGGGCGTGGGGGGGAGAGTCGCGGGGGCGTGGGGGGGAGAGTCGCGGGGGCGTGGGGGGGAGAGTCGCGGGGGCGTGGGGGGGAGAGTCGCGGGGGCGTGGGGGGGAGAGTCGCGGGGGCGTGGGGGGGAGAGTCGCGGGGGCGTGGGGGGGAGAGTCGCGGGGGCGTGGGGGGGAGAGTCGCGGGGGCGTGGGGGGGAGAGTCGCGGGGGCGTGGGGGGGAGAGTCGCGGGGGCGTGGGGGGGAGAGTCGCGGGGGCGTGGGGGGGAGAGTCGCGGGGGCGTGGGGGGGAGAGTCGCGGGGGCGTGGGGGGGAGAGTCGCGGGGGCGTGGGGGGGAGAGTCGCGGGGGCGTGGGGGGGAGAGTCGCGGGGGCGTGGGGGGGAGAGTCGCGGGGGCGTGGGGGGGAGAGTCGCGGGGGCGTGGGGGGGAGAGTCGCGGGGACGTGGGGGGGAGAGTCGCGGGGACGTGGGGGGGAGAGTCGCGGGGACGTGGGGGGGGAGAGTCGCGGGGGCGTGGGGGGGAGAGTCGCGGGGCGTGGGGGGGAGAGTCGCGGGGGCGTGGGGGGGAGAGTCGCGGGGGCGTGGGCGGGAGAGTCGCGGCGGCGTGGGGGGGAGAGTCGCGGGGGCGTGGGGGGGGGGAGAGTCGCGGGGGCGTGGGGGGGAGAGTCGCGGGGGCGTGGGGGGGAGAGTCGCGGGGGCGTGGGGGGGAGAGTCGCGGGGACGTGGGGGGGAGAGTCGCGGGGACGTGGGGGGGAGAGTCGCGGGGGCGTGGGGGGGAGAGTCGCGGGGGCGTGGGGGGGAGAGTCGCGAGGGCGTGGGGGGGAGAGTCGCGGGGGCGTGGGGGGGGGAGTCGCGGGGGCGTGGGGGGGAGAGTCGCGGGGGCGTGGGGGGGAGAGTCGCGGGGGCGTGGGGGGGGAGAGTCGCGGGGGCGTGGGGGGGCGAGAGTCGCGGGGGCGTGGGGGGGAGAGTCGCGGGGGCGTGGGGGTGAGAGTCGCGGGGCGTGGGGGGAGAGAGTCGCGGGTGAGAGTCGCAGGGGGAGAGTCGCAGGGGGGTGAGAGTCGCGGGGGGGTGGGGGGGGAGAGTCGCGGGTGGGTGGGGGGGGAGAGTCGCGGGTGGGCGGGGGTGGAGAGTCGCGGGTGGGTGGGGGGGGTGAGTCGCGGGTGGGTGGGGGGGGGAGAGTCGCGGGTGGGTGGGGTGGGAGAGTCGCGGGCGGGTGGGGGGGGAGTCGCGGGCGGGTGGGGGGGGGAGTCGCGGGCGGGTGGGGGGGGAGTCGCGGGCGGGTGGGGGGGGGAGTCGCGGGCGGGTGGGGGGGGGGAGTCGCGGGCGGGTGGGGGGGGAGAGTCGCGGGCGGGTGGGGGGGGGAGAGTCGCGGGCGGGTGGGGGGGGGAGAGTCGCGGGCGGGTGGGGGGGGGGGAGAGTCGCGGGCGGGTGGGGGGGGGGAGAGTCGCGGGCGGGTGGGGGGGAGAGTCGCGGGCGGTTGGGGGGGTGAGAGTCGCGGGCGGGTGGGGGGGGGGGAGAGTCGCGGGCGGGTGGGGGGGGGGAGAGTCGCGGGCGGGTGGGGGGGCGAGAGTCGCGGGCGCGTGGGGGGGGAGAGTCGCGGGCGGGGGGGGGGGGAGAGTCGCGGGCGGGTGGGGTGGGAGAGTCACGGGCGGGTGGGGGGGGGGGGGGAGAGTCGCGGGAGGGTGGGGGGGGAGAGTCGCGGGTGGGTGGGGGGGGAGAGTCGCGGGTGGGTGGGGGGGGGAGAGTCGCGGGTGGGTGGGGGGGGAGAGGCGCGGGTGGGTGGGGGGGGGAGAGTCGCGGGTGGGTGGGGGGGGGGGGGGAGAGTCGCGGGGGCGTGTGGGGGAGAGTGGCGGGGGCGTGGGGGGAGAGTGGCGGGGGCGTGGGGGGGGAGAGTCGCGGGGGCGTGGGGGGGAGAGTCGCGGGGGCGTGGGGGGGAGAGTCGCGGGGGCGTGGGGGGGAGAGACGCGGGGGCGTGGGGGGAGAGTCGCGGGGGCGTGGGGGGGGGAGAGTCGCGGGGGCGTGGGGGGGAGAGTCGCGGGGGCGTGGGGGGGAGAGTCGCGGGGGCGTGGGGGGGAGAGTCGCGGGGGCGTGGGGGGGAGAGTCGCGGGGGCGTGGGGGGAGAGTCGCGGGGGCGTGGGGGGGAGAGTCGCGGGGGCGTGGGGGGGGAGAGTCGCGGGGGCGTGGGGGGGAGAGTCGCAGCGGCGTGAGGGGGAGAGTCGCGGGGGCGTGGGGGGGGAGAGTCGCGGGGACGTGGGGGGGAGAGTCGCGGGGGCGTGGGGGGAGAGTCGCGGGGGCGTGGGGGGGAGAGTCGCGGGGGCGTGGGGGGGAGAGTCGCGGGGCGTGGGGGGGAGAGTCGCGGGGGCGTGGGGGGGAGTGTCGCGGGGGCGTGGGGGGGAGAGTCGCGGGGGCGTGGGGGGGAGAGTCGCGGGGGCGTGGGGGGGAGAGTCGCGGGGGCGTGGGGGGGAGAGTCGCGGGGGCGTGGGGGGGAGAGTCGCGGGGGCGTGGGGGGGAGAGTCGCGGGGGCGTGGGGGGGAGAGTCGCGGGGGCGTGGGGGGGAGAGTCGCGGGGGCGTGGGGGGAGAGTCGCGGGGGCGTGGGGGGGAGAGTCGCGGGGGCGTGGGGGGGAGAGTCGCGGGGGCGTGGGGGGAGAGTCGCGGGGGCGTGGGGGGGAGAGTCGCGGGGGCGTGGGGGGGAGAGTCGCGGGGGCGTGGGGGGGGAGAGTCGCGGGGCGTGGGGGGGAGAGAGTCGCGGGTGAGAGTCGCAGGGGGAGAGTCGCAGGGGGGTGAGAGTCGCGGGGGGGTGAGAGTCGCGGGGGGGTGGGGGGGGAGAGTCGCGGGTGGGTGGGGGGGGGAGAGTCGCGGGCGGGTGGGGGGGGAGAGTCGCGGGCGGGTGGGGGGGTGAGAGACGCGGGCGGGTGGGGGGGGGGGGGAGAGTCGCGGGCGGGTGGGGGGGAGAGTCGCGGGCGGGTGGGGGGGGAGAGTCGCGGGCGGGGGGGGGGGGGGAGAGTCGCGGGCGGGTGGGGTGGGAAAGTCACGGGCGGGTGGGGTGGGGGGGGAGAGTCGCGGGAGGGTGGGGGGGGAGAGTCGCGGGTGGGTGTGGGGGGAGAGTCGCGGGTGGGAGGGGGGGGGAGAGGCGCGGGTGTGTGGGGGGGAGAGTCGCGGGTGGGCGGGGGGGGAGAGTCGCGGGGGCGTGGGGGGGAGAGTCGCGGGGGCGTGGGGGGGAGAGTCGCGGGGGCGTGGGGGGGAGAGTCGCGGGGGCGTGGGGGGGAGAGTCGCGGGGGCGTGGGGGGGAGAGTCGCGGGGGCGTGGGGGGGAGAGTCGCGGGGGCGTGGGGGGGAGAGTCGCGGGGGCGTGGGGGGGAGAGTCGCGGGGGCGTGGGGGGAGAGTCGCGGGGGCGTGGGGGGGAGAGTCGCGGGGACGTGGGGGGGAGAGAGTCGCGGGTGAGAGTCGCAGGGGGAGAGTCGCAGGGGGGTGAGAGTCGCGGGGGGGTGGGGGGGGAGAGTCGCGGGGGGGTGGGGGGGGAGAGTCGCGGGTGGGTGGGGGGGGGAGAGTCGCGGGTGGGTGGGGGGGAGAGTCGCGGGTGGGCGGGGGTGGAGAGTCGCGGGTGGGTGGGGGGGGTGAGTCGCGGGTGGGTGCGGGGGGGGAGAGTCGCGGGTGGGTGGGGTGGGAGAGTCGCGGGCGGGTGGGGGGGGAGTCGCGGGCGGGTGGGGGGGGGGAGTCGCGGGCGGGTGGGGGGGGGGGAGTCGCGGGCGGGTGGGGGGGGAGTCGCGGGCGTGTGGGGGGGGGAGAGTCGCGGGCGGGTGGGGGGGAGAGTCGCGGGCGGGTGGGGGGGGGAGAGTCGCGGGCGGGTGGGGGGGGAGAGTCGCGGGCGGGTGGGGGGGGGAGAGTCGCGGGCGGGTGGGGGGGGGGGAGTCGCGGGCGGGTGGGGGGGGGAGAGTCGGGGCGGGTGGGGGGGGAGAATCGCGGGCGGGTGGGGGGGGGGAGAGTCGCGGGCGGGTGGGGGGGGAGAGTCGCGGGCGGGTGGGGGGGGGGGAGAGTCGCGGGCGGGTGGGGGGGGAGAGTCGCGGGCGGGTGGGGGGGGAGAGTCGCGGGCGGGTGGGGGGGGGGGGGAGAGTCGCGGGCGGGTGGGTTGGGAGAGTCGCGGGCGGGTGGGGGGGGGGGAGAGTCGCGGGAGGGTGGGGGGGAGAGTCGCGGGTGGGTGGAGTCGCGGGTGGGTGGGGGGGGAGAGTCGCGGGTGGGTGGGGGGGAGAGTCGCGGGTGGGTGGGGGGGGGGGAGAGGCGCGGGTGGGTGGGGGGGGAGAGTCGCGGGTGGGTGGGGGGGGGGAGAGTCGCGGGTGGGTGGGGGGGGGAGAGTCGCGGGTGGGTGGGGGGGAGAGTCGCGGGTGGGTGGGGAGGGAGAGTCGCGGGTGGGTGGGGGTGGGAGAGTCGCGGGTGGGTGGGGGGGGAGAGTCGCGGGTGGGGGGGGACGAGCCGCGGGTGGGTGGGGGGGGAGAGTCGCGGGTGGGTGGGGGGCGAGAGTCGCGGGGGGTGATGGGGGGGGAGAGTCGCGGGGGGCGGGGGAGAGAGTCGCGGGGGGCGGGGGGAGAGTCGCGGGGGGCGGGGGGAGAGTCGCGGGGGGCGGGGGGAGAGTCGCGGGGGGCGGGGGGAGAGTCGCGGGGGGCGGGGGGAGAGTCGCGGGGGGCGGGGGGAGAGTCGCGGGGGGCGGGGGGAGAGTCGCGGGGGGCGGGGGGAGAGTCGCGGGGGGCGGGGGGAGAGTCGCGGGGGGCGGGGGGAGAGTCGCGGGGGGCGGGGGGAGAGTCGCGGGGGGCGGGGGGAGAGTCGCGGGGGGCGGGGGGGAGAGTCGCGGGGGGCGGGGGGAGAGTCGCGGGGGGCGGGGGGAGAGTCGCGGGGGGCGGGGGGAGAGTCGCGGGGGGCGGGGGAGAGTCGCGGGGGGCGGGGGGAGAGTCGCGGGGGGGCGGGGGGAGAGTCGCGGGGGCGGGGGGAGAGTCGCGGGGGGCGGGGGGAGAGTCGCGGGGGGCGGGGGGAGAGTCGCGGGGGGCGGGGGGAGAGTCGCGGGGGGCGGGGGGAGAGTCGCGGGGGGCGGGGGGAGAGTCCGCGGGGGGCGGGGGGAGAGTCGCGGGGGGCGGGGGGAGAGTCGCGGGGGGCGGGGGGAGAGTCGCGGGGGGCGGGGGGAGAGTCGCGGGGGGCGGGGGGAGAGTCGCGGGGGGCGGGGGGGAGAGTCGCGGGGGGCGGGGGGAGAGTCGCGGGGGGCGGGGGGAGAGTCGCGGGGGGCGGGGGGAGAGTCGCGGGGGGCGGGGGGAGAGTCGCGGGGGCGGGGGGAGAGTCGCGGGGGGCGGGGGGAGAGTCGCGGGGGGCGGGGGGAGAGTCGCGGGGGGCGGGGGGAGAGTCGCGGGGGGCGGGGGGAGAGTCGCGGGGGGCGGGGGGAGAGTCGCGGGGGGCGGGGGGAGAGTCGCGGGGGCGGGGGGAGAGTCGCGGGGGGCGGGGGAGAGTCGCGGGGGGCGGGGGGAGAGTCGCGGGGGGCGGGGGGAGAGTCGCGGGGGCGGGGGGAGAGTCGCGGGGGGCGGGGGGAGAGTCGCGGGGGGCGGGGGGGAGAGTCGCGGGGGGCGGGGGGAGAGTCGCGGGGGGCGGGGGGAGAGTCGCGGGGGGGCGGGGGGAGAGTCCGCGGGGGGCGGGGGGAGAGTCGCGGGGGGCGGGGGGAGAGTCGCGGGGGGCGGGGGGAGAGTCGCGGGGGGCGGGGGAGAGTCGCGGGGGCGGGGGGAGAGTCGCGGGGGGCGGGGGGAGAGTCGCGGGGGGCGGGGGGAGAGTCGCGGGGGGCGGGGGGAGAGTCGCGGGGGGCGGGGGGAGAGTCGCGGGGGGCGGGGGGAGAGTCGCGGGGGGCGGGGGAGAGTCGCGGGGGGCGGGGGGAGAGTCGCGGGGGGCGGGGGGAGAGTCGCGGGGGGCGGGGGGAGAGTCGCGGGGGGCGGGGGGAGAGTCCGGGGGGCGGGGGGAGAGTCGCGGGGGGCGGGGGGAGAGTCGCGGGGGGCGGGGGGAGAGTCGCGGGGGGCGGGGGGAGAGTCGCGGGGGGCGGGGGGAGAGTCGCGGGGGGCGGGGGAGAGTCGCGGGGGCGGGGGGAGAGTCGCGGGGGGCGGGGGGAGAGTCGCGGGGGGCGGGGGGAGAGTCGCGGGGGGCGGGAGGGAGAGTCGCGGGGGGCGGGGGAGAGTCGCGGGGGGCGGGGGGAGAGTCGCGGGGGGCGGGGGGAGAGTCGCGGGGGGCGGGGGGAGAGTCGCGGGGGGCGGGGGAGAGTCGCGGGGGGCGGGGGGAGAGTCGCGGGGGGCGGGGGGAGAGTCGCGGGGGGCGGGGGGGAGAGTCGCGGGGGGCGGGGGAGAGTCGCGGGGGGCGGGGGGAGAGTCGCGGGGGGCGGGGGGGAGAGTCGCGGGGGGCGGGGGGAGAGTCGCGGGGGCGGGGGGAGAGTCGCGGGGGGCGGGGGGAGAGTCGCGGGGGGCGGGGGGAGAGTCGCGGGGGCGGGGGGAGAGTCGCGGGGGGCGGGGGGAGAGTCGCGGGGGGCGGGGGGAGAGTCGCGGGGGGCGGGGGGAGAGTCGCGGGGGCGGGGGGAGAGTCGCGGGGGGCGGGGGAGAGTCGCGGGGGGCGGGGGGAGAGTCGCGGGGGGCGGGGGGAGAGTCGCGGGGGCGGGGGGAGAGTCGCGGGGGGCGGGGGGAGAGTCGCGGGGGGCGGGGGGAGAGTCGCGGGGGGCGGGGGGAGAGTCGCGGGGGGCGGGGGGAGAGTCGCGGGGGGCGGGGGGAGAGTCGCGGGGGGCGGGGGGAGAGTCGCGGGGGGCGGGGGGAGAGTCGCGGGGGGCGGGGGGAGAGTCGCGGGGGGCGGGGGGAGAGTCGCGGGGGGCGGGGGGAGAGTCGCGGGGGGCGGGGGGAGAGTCGCGGGGGCGGGGGGAGAGTCGCGGGGGGCGGGGGGAGAGTCGCGGGGGGGCGGGGGGGAGAGTCGCGGGGGGCGGGGGGAGAGTCGCGGGGGGCGGGGGGAGAGTCGCGGGGGGCGGGGGAGAGTCGCGGGGGGCGGGGGGAGAGTCGCGGGGGGCGGGGGGAGAGTCGCGGGGGGCGGGGGGGAGAGTCGCGGGGGGCGGGGGGAGAGTCGCGGGGGGCGGGGGGAGAGTCGCGGGGGGCGGGGGGAGGTCGCGGGGGGCGGGGGGAGAGTCGCGGGGGGCGGGGGGAGAGTCGCGGGGGGCGGGGGGAGAGTCGCGGGGGGCGGGGGGGAGAGTCGCGGGGGGCGGGGGGAGAGTCGCGGGGGGCGGGGGGAGAGTCGCGGGGGGCGGGGGGGAGAGTCGCGGGGGGCGGGGGGAGAGTCGCGGGGGGCGGGGGGAGAGTCGCGGGGGGCGGGGGGAGAGTCGCGGGGGGCGGGGGGAGAGTCGCGGGGGGCGGGGGGAGAGTCGCGGGGGGCGGGGGGAGAGTCGCGGGGGGCGGGGGGGAGAGTCGCGGGGGGCGGAGGGAGAGTCCGGGGGGCGGGGGGAGAGTCGCGGGGGGCGGGGGGAGAGTCGCGGGGGGCGGGGGGAGAGTCGCGGGGGGGGGGCGGGGGGAGAGTCGCGGGGGGCGGGGGAGAGTCGCGGGGGGCGGGGGGAGAGTCGCGGGGGGCGGGGGGAGAGTCGCGGGGGGCGGGGGGGAGAGTCGCGGGGGGCGGGGGGAGAGTCGCGGGGGGCGGGGGGAGAGTCGCGGGGGGCGGGGGGGAGAGTCGCGGGGGGCGGGGGGAGAGTCGCGGGGGGCGGGGGGAGAGTCGCGGGGGGCGGGGGGAGAGTCGCGGGGGGCGGGGGGGAGAGTCGCGGGGGGCGGGGGAGAGTCGCGGGGGGCGGGGGGAGAGTCGCGGGGGGCGGGGGGAGAGTCGCGGGGGGCGGGGGGAGAGTCGCGGGGGGCGGGGGGAGAGTCGCGGGGGCGGGGGAGTCGCGGGGGCGGGGGGAGAGTCGCGGGGGGCGGGGGGAGAGTCGCGGGGGGCGGGGGGAGAGTCGCGGGGGGCGGGGGGAGAGTCGCGGGGGCGGGGGGAGAGTCGCGGGGGGCGGGGGGAGAGTCGCGGGGGGCGGGGGGAGAGTCGCGGGGGGCGGGGGGAGAGTCGCGGGGGGCGGGGGGAGAGTCGCGGGGGGCGGGGGGAGAGTCGCGGGGGGCGGGGGGAGAGTCGCGGGGGGCGGGGGGAGAGTCGCGGGGGGCGGGGGGAGAGTCGCGGGGGGCGGGGGGAGAGTCGCGGGGGGCGGGGGGGAGAGTCGCGGGGGGCGGGGGGAGAGTCGCGGGGGGCGGGGGGAGAGTCGCGGGGGGCGGGGGGAGAGTCGCGGGGGGCGGGGGGAGAGTCGCGGGGGGCGGGGGGAGAGTCGCGGGGGGCGGGGGGAGAGTCGCGGGGGGCGGGGGGAGAGTCGCGGGGGGCGGGGGGAGAGTCGCGGGGGGCGGGGGGAGAGTCGCGGGGGGCGGGGGGAGAGTCGCGGGGGGCGGGGGGGAGAGTCGCGGGGGGCGGGGGGAGAGTCGCGGGGGGCGGGGGGAGAGTCGCGGGGGGCGGGGGGAGAGTCGCGGGGGGCGGGGGGAGAGTCGCGGGGGGCGGGGGGAGAGTCGCGGGGGGCGGGGGGAGAGTCGCGGGGGGCGGGGGGAGAGTCGCGGGGGGCGGGGGGAGAGTCGCGGGGGGCGGGGGGAGAGTCGCGGGGGGCGGGGGGAGAGTCGCGGGGGGCGGGGGGAGAGTCGCGGGGGGCGGGGGGAGAGTCGCGGGGGGCGGGGGGAGAGTCGCGGGGGGCGGGGGGAGAGTCGCGGGGGGCGGGGGGAGAGTCGCGGGGGGCGGGGGGAGAGTCGCGGGGGGCGGGGGGAGAGTCGCGGGGGGCGGGGGGAGAGTCGCGGGGGGCGGGGGGAGAGTCGCGGGGGGCGGGGGGAGAGTCGCGGGGGGCGGGGGGAGAGTCGCGGGGGGCGGGGGGAGAGTGGCGGGGGGCGGGGGGAGAGTCGCGGGGGGCGGGGGGAGAGTCGCGGGGGGCGGGGGGAGAGTCGCGGGGGGCGGGGGGAGAGTCGCGGGGGGCGGGGGGAGAGTCGCGGGGGGCGGGGGGAGAGTCGCGGGGGGCGGGGGGAGAGTCGCGGGGGGCGGGGGGAGAGTCGCGGGGGGCGGGGGGGAGAGTCGCGGGGGGCGGGGGGAGAGTCGCGGGGGGCGGGGGGAGAGTCGCGGGGGGCGGGGGGAGAGTCGCGGGGGGCGGGGGGAGAGTCGCGGGGGGCGGGGGGAGAGTCGCGGGGGGCGGGGGGAGAGTCGCGGGGGGCGGGGGGAGAGTCGCGGGGGGCGGGGGGAGAGTCGCGGGGGGCGGGGGGAGAGTCGCGGGGGGCGGGGGGAGAGTCGCGGGGGCGGGGGGAGAGTCGCGGGGGGCGGGGGGGAGAGTCGCGGGGGGCGGGGGGAGAGTCGCGGGGGGCGGGGGGAGAGTCGCGGGGGGCGGGGGGAGAGTCGCGGGGGGCGGGGGGAGAGTCGCGGGGGGCGGGGGGAGAGTCGCGGGGGGCGGGGGGGAGAGTCGCGGGGGGCGGGGGGAGAGTCGCGGGGGGCGGGGGGAGAGTCGCGGGGGGCGGGGGGAGAGTCGCGGGGGGCGGGGGGGAGAGTCGCGGGGGGCGGGGGGAGAGTCGCGGGGGGCGGGGGGAGAGTCGCGGGGGGCGGGGGGAGAGTCGCGGGGGGCGGGGGGAGAGTCGCGGGGGGCGGGGGGAGAGTCGCGGGGGGCGGGGGGAGAGTCGCGGGGGGCGGGGGGAGAGTCGCGGGGGGCGGGGGGAGAGTCGCGGGGGGCGGGGGGAGAGTCGCGGGGGGCGGGGGGAGAGTCGCGGGGGGCGGGGGGAGAGTCGCGGGGGGCGGGGGGAGAGTCGCGGGGGGCGGGGGGAGAGTCGCGGGGGGCGGGGGGAGAGTCGCGGGGGGCGGGGGGAGAGTCGCGGGGGGCGGGGGGAGAGTCGCGGGGGGCGGGGGGAGAGTCGCGGGGGGCGGGGGGAGAGTCGCGGGGGGCGGGGGGAGAGTCGCGGGGGGCGGGGGGAGAGTCGCGGGGGGCGGGGGGAGAGTCGCGGGGGGCGGGGGGAGAGTCGCGGGGGGCGGGGGGAGAGTCGCGGGGGGCGGGGGGAGAGTCGCGGGGGGCGGGGGGAGAGTCGCGGGGGGCGGGGGGAGAGTCGCGGGGGGCGGGGGGAGAGTCGCGGGGGGCGGGGGGAGAGTCGCGGGGGGCGGGGGGAGAGTCGCGGGGGGCGGGGGGAGAGTCGCGGGGGGCGGGGGGAGAGTCGCGGGGGGCGGGGGGAGAGTCGCGGGGGGCGGGGGGAGAGTCGCGGGGGGCGGGGGGAGAGTCGCGGGGGGCGGGGGGAGAGTCGCGGGGGGCGGGGGGAGAGTCGCGGGGGGCGGGGGGAGAGTCGCGGGGGGCGGGGGGGAGAGTCGCGGGGGGCGGGGGGAGAGTCGCGGGGGGCGGGGGGAGAGTCGCGGGGGGCGGGGGGAGAGTCGCGGGGGGCGGGGGGAGAGTCGCGGGGGGCGGGGGGGAGAGTCGCGGGGGGCGGGGGGAGAGTCGCGGGGGGCGGGGGGAGAGTC